>NW_006159649.1:1345683-1372631 GCF_000334495.1 Tupaia belangeri chinensis
GAAAGAGGAAGGAAGGAAGGAAGGAAGGAAGGAAGGAAGGAAGGAAGGACGAACGAACGAACGAACTAGATTCTGACAAGAAGAAGAATAAGCTTCAGAGAAAATTTTGTTTCTTGGAGCCTCCAGTGAAAATTCTGGGTGGCCACCAAACATCTTGATTCCAAGGTATTGATATCAGCCTGTGATATCCTGAGCAGAAAACGCAGCACTTCTGACTAACAGATCATTAATAAATACTAATATATGGGTGTTATTATAAGCATTAAGTTTTTGCTGATTTGTCATATGTAAAAAGATCTCTATAAAAATGACAATAAACATCATCCTTAATGATGATTAATCAAAAGCATTTGCCCTGAAATTATAAATAAGGCAGCCACTACAGCTCTTGAACATTATACTGAAATCCTAGTCAGTAATAAGCAAGAACCTAATTGGGGTGTATAAAAAAATGAAAAGAAAAAAATTAAAATGCCATTTTTGCAGAAGACATACTTATGGATGTAGAATAAACAAAATAAGTGATCAGTAAATTATTAGGGTAGTAAATGAATTTAAGTAACAGTGACAGGCAAGAAGAACTTGCACTTGCAAGTAACAAACTAGAACGCAAAATCTTAAGATAAAATTCTTTCTAAGAGCACAAAAACATTCAACATATAAGAACAAGCATAATTTTTCCAGAGAATTTTAAAAAGGAAAATATACCATGGCCAAAGATCTTGGAAGACTCGTGGTTTTCAACATGTTCTTCAAATTAACCTATACGTTCATTTCAATTGCAATTGAAAAAGTGGTAGAAGTATGTGAACGTAAATTTGAGGCAGGAGACAGCTAGCAAATGGAAGCAGGTAAGGGTGGTAGTGCCTTTGTGCCTAGATTGGAAAACCCTATCAGGGCATAAAATTCCTCAAAGCCCATGGTAATGTAGGCAAGAGATAAGTAAGGGGTGTCTAGACAATTAAGACACAATTGACATACCCAATGAGATATCAGTGAGCTCAGTCTCATTTGATAGAGCCAATGAGATGAGAACAATCAGTGGCTCCAGTCAGAGATCAACCAACATGAATGATAATAGATTAAAAAATTATAAATCTCACAGACTACAACTGCTGGGGTCTTTGAACCACTCTTTCTCCGTCTGCTCAGGCTCGTTTGTACCTCTCAAGAGTGTACTTTCACTTTTACTGAATAAACTACCTTTTACTATTGTTATTTGCGTGTTTCATTCAATTCTTTGTCCAAAACACCAAGAACCTGGATATCACCACAGAAGCCATCCCATAGCAAAGTGATCAGCGGAATTCGCCATCAATTCAGAGGCAGAGCATTGACGGGATGGGGAGGTGTGGTGTTATCTGTTGAAGATATTTTGATCAACTGGACTGGGGAGAAATGTTCACATACTGAAATGTTCACTTTGTAAGCTAAACAATGTGATTGAATGTATATAAAAATAAATAATAAAAAAAATTTAAAAAAAATATGCACACATACAAGGACAAAAATATGGAAGACAATGCTGGAAAGGCTCAAGGCAGGACAAGTTAATGAGATATAATCAAGTTAGATAAATGGCCTAATTTTAAGAAACAGTCTCAAAGCCAGAACTACTGGTAGTGAAAAGTCTTTATCAATAAATGATGTTGCTTTTAATAGATATCTATATGGGGAAAAGACAATATGTCACACCATTTATAAAAGTATAGATGGCTCTTAGATCTAAGTTACAGGTTGAACTGTGTCTCCTTGAAAATGTTTGTGTTAAAACATTAATTGCTAATATCTCAGAGTGTGGAAATAGTCATTGCTGATGTAATTTGCTAAAGGGAGATCATAATAGGGGAGGGAGGGCCCCTAATGCGATATGACAACCGTCCTTATGAAAAGATCAGAATTGGATACAGATGTGCACTCAGGGAGAACACCATGGAAAGAGGAAGACAGAAAACAGGATGATACATCTACATGCACAGGAATACAAAGACTACCAGAAAACCACCCAAATCTGTGAAAGGGAGAGGCAGGGAACAGATTCTTCCTCACAGCCTTCAGAAGGGACCCACCCTATTGGCACTTTGAACTTAGACTTCTAGTGTCCAGAACTTTGAGACAATAAATACCCTATTGTTAATGCCATCTGGTTTGTGACACTTGTGGCAGAAGACCTAGTAATTTAATACAAATTCTAAATATGAAACATAAAGTGTATGAGATGGGCAGGTGGCTTGTGGTTAAAGCAGCTGGATCTGACACAGCTGACTGTCAGGTCAGAGTCCAGGACCGGGAGGCTTGAGAAACACACCAGGTGCATGTGCGTACATGCCCAAAATGTCAAGAGAAAAATGGAAAAGGAATTGTGGTGTGGTTATCCCCCATGGGGGCAAGAGGGATGCTTTCTCTTTCTCTGTTTCTCTCTGGCCAATCAATACACATGCCCACTACAAAATGTTAAAAAAAAAAAAAAAAGTATAAAAGATAACAGAAGGGGGCAGACTTTTGTTAAGGTTATTAAGGCAGGTGGATCCCACATAGTGAGCGGTCTCATGGTTCAAGTCCCTGACTAGTGGATTGTGGAACATTCTGGACATGAGTGATGCATGTACATGTCCAAAATCTCCAGAAGAGGATCAGTCCATGATGAGGAGGTTGGGGTAACTGGATCCCATATGGCCAACTGAGTGATTTGAGTTCTTGACCAGTGGCTTGAAAATCAAGTCAGACACATGTGCAGGTGTGTCCAAAATCTCAGGAGAGGAAGGGATTGCCATGTGGTCATTTCCTGGGGGGGGAGGGGAGGGTTGTGATTTCTCACTTTCTCTGTGTTTGCAGTGAGCACATGAAACCTATAAGGAACTACCAAAAATAATAGTAATAATAATCTCAAAGGAGGGAGAAATGGAGAAGGGATTGTGGTGTGACTATTCCCCACAAGGGATACTTTATCACTTCCTTTCTTCCTCTCCCCCCCTCTCTCTCTGTCTCTGACAAGCTCAAGTAACCTCTTGCAAAATTGAAACAAAAAAAAAGTAACAGAAAAAAAAAAATCATGACTTTAGCTTTGAGGAAAAAACAATCTTAAGTGGGGAACTAACCAAATCTATTACTAACCAAATGTATCACTAATCCAAACGGAAACGACTGTAAGTTGAACAATATTAAGAATTCTTAGTCACAGCAAAGAGTGGCAGTCAAGCTTCAGTATGGAAAAGGTATTTGCAGTCCTCCTCCCCCCAAAAAAGTGTATGTAAATAAAGTTTTCAAAAAAATCCATCAGAAGTAAATTTTTTAAAAAAGTAGGAAAGACACTTAAATAAGTACCTCAAATATACAAATTTCAAAATGGCCAAATATGTGTTTTAAAAAACTCAATCTGTTTGGTCATTCTGGAAATTAAAAAAAAATAATAATAACTGAAATTAAAAGAAAAAAAATGTCATGGTTTTGGTGAAGATTTGTCACAACTGTATTTCTGATCCACTTCTAATGGAGTCATAATTTCTTAGAAATGTTATTACTAGTTGGATGTAAGCATGTCATATGATCCAGTAATTCTACCTCTGGAAACACATACCTATGTGTCCTAACATGGATAAGAATTTTTAAAGTTGCATTAAAAAATGTGCAAGGATTTTTATAGTTGCATTACACATAATAGCCAAAATCTGGGAACAATTTAAATGTACACAAAGAGTAGCATGAATAAATGCAATGTAACATGTACATTCCCAAATTTTATGTATCAATGAGAATTTAAAAACTACAACTACTTTTAACATTATGAATTAATCTAAAACCACAGTTTTGAGTAAAGAAAGCCAGAGACAAAATAGACATACTCTTTGATCCCATTTGTACACATTTCCAAAAATTAATAAAGCCAATATGTAGTAAAGTACATCAGGAGATATAGTGGATCATAAGAAGGTTGAGAGTTTATTCTTGATGTAGTTGGTGATTACACAGGTGTGTTTACTTTGGGAATTCATTGACAGTCAATGAGTGTAATTTTCTACCTCTCTAGTATGATTTAATATAAAAGACTTTAATATAGAGTCTTTAAACTAGACGATAAGATTCTCTGTAATAGTTGCAAGTAATTAAATCAGGTAAGTAGAGGTAAATAAAATTATCAATATTCACTAAAATATATACTTTAAAATACTTTTTGATATGCATGTTTTAATTTACCAGAGCAGATATGTGATGTGGTCACTGAAGAGATACACACACACACACACACACACAGATTGAGAGAGAGAAGGTAAAAAAAAAAAAAAAAAACATACACATATCTTTGGGGGATGGTAACACCACAACTCTCTCCCTGTTTTTTTCTCTTGGAATTTTGAGCATGCATACACCCATTCCCAGTGTGTTTTTCAAGCCACCAGGTCTGGGATTCCAACCACACAATTGGTCATGTGGAATCTGGCCATCTTCACAACCATACCATGGATTGGTTTCAATTGTTAATATTATTTTGGGAATTTAAAAAAAATATCATACTATTACAGACCAGTAAAAAGAAACAGTTGATGACAAAATTGTATCATAACTCTTTCAAATCTTATTTGACTGAGTACAGCAGAATAAAATTCTACATTCTGAGGAGTTTCTTAATTATTGTATATATTCCACAACAAAGTTAGCCTTAGGTACTCTAATCTGTTACCAGGAGAATTCTTCATTTCAACCAGTGAAAATACCATTAGAAAAATGTTATTAACTAAGGACTAAAATTTAAAAGGTTTATTGTAACCCTGGGAAAGCAAGGTCTCTTTCTCAAAGTATTATATTTGGGCTTTGGCGCCCACGGTTTGCTTTAAAGTGTAGAACAAATGCTCGTGAATGGATTTTATATAATATAAATATACATAA
This sequence comes from Tupaia belangeri chinensis, assembly GCF_000334495.1. Taxonomy (NCBI): domain Eukaryota; kingdom Metazoa; phylum Chordata; class Mammalia; order Scandentia; family Tupaiidae; genus Tupaia; species Tupaia belangeri. The sequence continues at coordinate 1,350,568 of NW_006159649.1, forward strand.
TGTTACATACACAGCATTTGTCTATATTATATATATTTCTTTTAATTATGTATATTATGCGTGTGTGCATATATATATATGTGTGCATGTATAAAATCTGAAATGCAAGATTAATCATATACTTTGTTTTTTTTACATTTAAAAGATGTATTTTATACATTCAATCACTATACAGAATTTAGCTTGTAAAGTGAATTTACCCAACATGAATACAATTCACACCAGTCCAATTGAGGATACTTTATTATCAACAGTTAACAATTTATTTCTGTGTCCCAAAATGTTTTGCCTCTCTATTATTCTCCTTAATTTCTTTCCTCGCACTTTAAAGAATCTTCCTAGAAATTAGAATTTCCACTATGAATTTATTTTTTAAATTTAGAAATTAAAAAGTTATTAGTGATTGGTCATTTTACAACACTCACTATAATTTCTCATCTCAGTTTTTTTCTCCTGATTTCATCTATTCTCTTTATGACGTGTTTCTCTTCTGTGAAGCTATTAAAGAAAATCTGTGTGTGAGATACTTACTGGGATCTAAAATGCAGTTTGGAAATATTGGATCACATCCTTCAACTTTAGTAAGTTATCTGGATATAAAATTCAAAATGTTTTTTTTTTCATTCTCTGACACATGCCATTGTTTTCTCACACTCAGCAACACTGTTTATAATAAGACCGATGTTAATTTGATTATCATCCTTCTATAGTATATCTGATATAATTCATTGCATTTCTTTTTTTTTTTTTTTTTTGTAATTTGTTGGAGGGGACATGCACTCATCAAAGAGAGAGAGAGAGAATGCAAAAGAGCACCCTCGAGTGGATTGATCATGCCACCACCCCTTCTCCTTCATTTTTCCCTGCTCTCAGAATTTTAAGCACACAGGGACCAGCAGTTAGTGTAATCGGTATGTCACTGGACTTCCACGTAGTCGACCGCGGTTCGCGACCCAGACCGGGTGGCTTAAAACTCATGCCGAGCAGGTGTGCGTGCTTGCCCAAGATCCCGAGAGGAGAATGGAGGAGAAGGGATTGTGGCGTGGCCATCTCCCCTGGGGGGTGATTTCCTGCTTTCTGTCTCTCTGTCTCTCTCTGCCTGTCTGGTGAGCGCACGCGCCCTATAGCGAAAACCTCTCAAAAAAAAAAAAAAATTTAAGCACACATGCCCATGTGCCTGGGGTGTTTTTAAGATAGTTAAATCTGAGACCTGAGCTGCATTGCCACTATGTGGGAATCAGCCACCTTAATCACTAAGTCATTGGCTGATCCTGTATTTGCTTTTCTATCTGGAAGGTTTTATGAAAAATTATTATGTTTGGTTTTAAAATTTGTTCTAGTCTGTTCTGTGGCTAATAACTGAGTGGGGGATATTTTATAAAAATAGAAGATTCAGCTAATGCCTTGGAGGTTCGAGGTACAGGGCTATTATCTGGTGAGGGTCTTCTTGTTAGTAGGGAGAGCAGGAGCTTGGACAGAGCAGAACATATGTTTGTCTCACTCCCTCTCCTGACAAACACACTAGGATCCTGATGTCTAATCATTTCCCAAAAGCCTTACCTTTCAACGATGATCTGATCAAGTCTACATAAATTTACATAAATTTATAAATTACATAAATTTGTGTGCATGTATGTGTGGTATGCGTGTGTGTGTGAATGTTTATATATAATCTCTCAACACTGTACAATGGTTCATCAAGTTGTAGCAACACATGAACTTGAGGAGACACAATCAGACCATGAGAATATCCATACATATTTGCTGTATGGGGTATAAGCTTGAGTTCTTTCCTTAAATATCCTGAATGCACAATATATCCTATATATTTTTGTTACCAACATATCTTGTACAGTATCTGACTAGAGAAATCATTCAGAAGTGGTTCATTGGTTTCTTTTGCCAGTGGGCACATGTGCTTGCTGGAGAGACACAAAGAGAATGAGAAAGTGAGAAAGCATCCCACACAGGGGACAGTCACATCATAATCCCTTCTCCTCCATATCCCCACTTGAGATTTTGAGCATGCACACACACACCCAGCATGTTTTTCAGGTCGCAGGCTCTGGGACTCAAATCATGCTGTTGGCTATGTGGGATCCAGCCCCTTTAACCACCCTGCCATTTGCTGAATCTTGCATTCTTTTTTTAACAAATCAAGTCACTAGAAAATTGTGTAGAAACCTCTGTCTTCAGGGCTTGTTTAAATAGCAAACAATGATATTATAAAAGAATTCCAGGAAATTTGTCCATCCTATAGAAAATTATTGAAATTATAAAAACATATAGATGATTTTATTAGTAAGAAAAGATAGTGGATATGCTATACTGCAAATAAAGCAAGGAAAATAGGGGATTGGCTATATTTTTCAAAAAGAATAAATACACATGAGTATTTTTGAAAATGCTTTTTCTGTGTAGTGTTAGACAAAAAAAAAAAAAAAAAAACAAGAAAAAAAGAAGAAAGAAGAAATAAAGAAAAATAAAAGAGAAAAACCAAGTCTGAATAGTGTTATAGCATGTTCCATTTTTTTCTATATGATTGTATATCCTTATTTATATGCCTTAAAGAAGTCTAGAAAAAGGAATTTGCAATACTTAGTAAAATATATCTGAAAGAAATGGGATTTGAAAATAAGGCTGTGAATGTAGCTTTAAATATGCTGTTTCTATGTTTTGCCTTTTTAATTTTTTAATTAAATTCATGGAGATATATACATAAATTTGTGTGCATGTATGTGTGTGTTTATATATAAACTAAAATTACACAGAACTTTCAAGTTATTAAGACTTACAGAAAACAAAGAGGTAAAGAAAATGAACTAACCCTATGCTGAATTCCTAATGCTTGCCTACATCTACTTCTCCAGCCCCTACTTGTTATCTCGAGTTGCAAACCTAAGCCAGGTGGTATTTGGGGCAAGAAATGGTTATTATTTCACAGTTACAGTACAAATCATCATACCATCATTCCCTTTTCTCTAACATGACTGGAAAAGGTCCCATGTTTTTCTTTGCCAAGGAATGGCTCATCTGCCCTACGGTATTTAGAAGTATTTTAGAAAGAGAATAGAAGTAAGGAACAAGGTGGCGGATTGCTCATGTTTCTTCTACTATAAAAAGAAAAAAGCTCACAACTTAGGAACTACAGGGAATCTTGCTCTTGCTTCTTTCCCAGGCTCAGCTCCCTCTGGGAAAATGGCTCTTTGGGAGAAATTGTAAGTGGCAGCCACCCAAGCTCACTACTCTGTAGACTAAAAGAATGGGCAAATTGCCCTTAGTAGAACTACCCAGAGAAAAGGGTGGCTTATTGAATAAATTCCCCCTGCCTCCATTCAACAAAGACATGAGCCCTCAGGGAAATACTCCTTGCGGGCCAAATGCCAGGACTGAAGAACTAGAAACCTCGGCTTAAGAATCAACTGAAAGTAATGTCCCATCCAAATATGTCAGAATGAAAAAAAAAAACAAAACAGAAAAGGAGTTTAGTGGAATGCAGAAAAGGAGGGAAAACATAGAAGCAGGCAAATATACAGAACAGCAGACAAGATCTGTAAAGACAAGGTTTATGAAAACATTCTGCAGTGACTAATAGTATTGTAAGGAGCTACAGGCATCAAAAGAATGGTGCTTCTTCAGAGAGGGAAAAAAAGATTCTTATTTTATGTTAGCAATGGTATTTCCTGGACATCTGTAAGTTTTTTTATTTCTTCTTTTACATTCCAACAAGATATTTTTCTTTTCAATTTGTTTTTCATCGAAAGTCGGCTATACTCTGGAAGCAAACTACACATTGATACATGATTTATTTATATGCTACGACCTTCAGGCACTCCTCATTTTCGTGGCTAGATTGTAATCTTTGGAAGAATTTGGAAGAAGATGATTGGAATAAATGGATGACCTATGTATTCTGTGACTCCCTCCAACATAGCCACAGAGATCATGTATCTCCTTCTCTCTCTGTGGTCACATTAGAGCTAAGAGAAAAGAGATGTTATATTAGGATAGCACGAACCATTTAATGGCTTATTGATGGGAAATTTATTGAGGGATGTTCTGTAGAAACTAATCTGAGGCTCTGTTTCTTTGAGAAGGGCAAAGTGTTTATTTTAGTCCCCTTTCTAATCTAATGATGTCCAGTTAGCCTTCAGCTACTGCAGCTCTGTTGCAAAATATCCTGACAGCAAAAGAGGGAGACTAGTAAGAGAGATGAAGTGGAAGGAATGTATAATTGCTGATGGTGCTTATATCATCAGGAAAATCTGTCTGGCCTCTTCACTTAAAAGATAATGGAAAGTGTGTATTGCATTTGAACTCTCTTGAGTCTGGTACTCGGTTACATCCTCTAACTTCAAAGAAATCTATTCACTCCTTTAATCTGACCACACATGAAGTCTCTGAGCCAGATAAGAAATTAGTTTATGTGGAAAAGGGAGTTTCCCAAGGTGTTGACAGCATACAGCGCATGAGAATAAAGTGCACAAGACTGGGAGAACTATGGGGCTCGGAACTTTCTGCTTATTTTTGTTCTCAGAATCTCAAATGATCTCCCTATCTTTAATAAGCTTGTAGTATTTCACCTATTTAATGAGAATACGGAGTGGGGGGGTGGTGACCAGCCAGACTCCCATGTAGTCAATATACTGTTCAAGTTTCAGACCCAGCAGCTTAAACTCATGCCAGACACACACACACGTGTGTGTGTGTGTGTGTGTGTGTGTGTGTGTGCCCAAGATCCTGAAAGGAAAATGGAGTAGAAGGGACTGTGGTGTAGCCATCCCCCCTGGAGGATAATATCTTACTTTTTGCCTCTCTGTCTCTCTCTGTCTCTCTGGTGACCACCTGTACTCTGTAGCAAAATTCTCTAAAAAAAGAGAGAGAGAGAGAATATAAGGTCCAGTGGGTAGTGCAGTGGTTAAGGCATTGGATTCCCACATGACTGACTATAGTTCAAGTCCTCAACCTGGTGGCTTGAGGCACACTGGGCACGTGTGTATGCATATCCAAAATACCTGGGGTAGAATGGAGGGGAGAGGATTGTGGCATGACCATCACCAGGGGTGATTTCTTTCTCTCTGTCTCTCTCTGTCTCTCTCTGTCTCTCAGTGAAAGCACGTAGCCTATAATAAAAATCTCTCTCTCAAAAAAAAAGGAATATAAAAAGAATAAATGAGAAGCTCAAATGAAAAACAAATTGATGGCAGAAGCAGAAATGATTCAGGAAGTCTTGGCACCAGGCCATTGCAAAAATCCAAAATCTGTCCTTTATTATTATACTCCAATGACTGCATATAGAAATGCTCATGATCGTGTGTGATGTCATGCTGTAACATTGGAAGGCATTATCTTATTTACTTTTAATTACCTTATGCAGTATTATTTAAGCTTTGTGCTCTATGGCTTCTGCTCAAATGATACTTTATTTTTTCCTTTTTTCTAAATTTCCCTTGGGAATTACTGCGATAGTGAGAAGGTACACAGATAACAATACTCACAGTGATGAGAGCTTGAAGTACAGTAGTTATAATTAGCGATGAGGTAATGACATTTGGGAGGGAATAAAAAGGACCATGTGAGCATGAATTTACCAGAGTATGCTGAACCCAAATGTTCTTCCAATAATTGCTGTAAAACTATAGCTCTGGAACTTTGCTTCTGAGATGGAAATCATTTACAATTATGCAAAGCTATCTCACTGGAAAAGGACACGTTCAGAGCAGAAAGACTGCATAGGCATCATGTTAAAAGTGGAAGATCCATAAAAGGAGCTCTAGGGATCCCAAAACCTCCTGTTACCAACAGCTATTGTTCATTAACCACCATACGTTCTATTTCCACCTTGAAATGATAAATACCGTGGAAACTGTCATGTTTTTAGAATTTCCTCATAAAGAAGGTTAAGTGCTACAAATTGTCCGGGGGAGGGGAGGGCCGCACATGGTGATAAAAGACTAGAAAACACCCTGACTTCTTTTGATTTGTATGATATAAATCAAGACATAACAGTGTTAATAAGGAGAAGAAATTTTTTTTGTTTTTAAAATACCATGAAAATATTTCTTACCTGGTTGATTAGCTGATAAAACAAAATGGTGATACAGTTATGTTGAGTTTATTACAATGTGACAATCAGGATTTCAAGAGTCAAAACACAGATTATTTTTTCCTCTCTTCCTGATGGTCAGCTAATTATTCTAGTGACAGATAAAATAGTTTCTTCTCTTTTCATGTAAGTTGTGGAATTAATTAGTCTAAGTATTTGTACAAAAAACAGCTTTAAAATTAATTAGTACTGTTATTACTATTATTTTACTTTTATTTTATTTGAAATGACTTGGGTCCTTCTACTGCATGCAAAATATCTCCTATAGCTATAAATGAGTTTGCTCTTGATTATCAGCAAAGAATATAAGAATACCCATAAGGAAATGCACAAAAGGTCCATTCCTAATTGAGTATGCTTATAGAATAGAATACTAGACATTCTGGTAGCCTCAGACATGCAAATGACCAGCTCCACTGACAGAAATTACTGTCCTTCTGTATTTGAATCTTTAGGCAAGAAAGGGATCAAGTTTTGAAAAGAAGAATTGGCCAATTATTACTTTAAACAAAGGGTCAGAAAGGAGATCTTGGGATAGTGGGGTAAAATGCTGAAGTCCAATCTAAAAGATTAAAGAGTTGCATCTTACCTTGCCATTTATTGGCTTAGAGTGATGTCAGAAATAAAGGGGTCCACCACTTCAATATGTTGTTTGAATGTCTGCTTATGTCATTAACCACTAGTTTCTCTGTAGAAATTAGTTCTTTGAAGTTTCAGAGTAAAACAGTGTTGTGCCTACTTTAAGAGAAGTGAAATGAAGTAAACACATTTTTGTACACAGTTATGCTTGGTGAATAAAATAAGAAACTGCAATCTGAATATAGGAGAAACAGCTGTGGCAAAGTTACAAATGCATCCCCAGGGCTCGTTCATAGATGGTGTTAATTAAGATTTGAGCACTGTTTTTGAGGTGATACTGTAAATTATTTTACTAACTCTTCTTTTCAATTGTTATGCCTTAAAAAAAAAAAGTGCAAATAAAAGTTGGCTATGCTTTTTCTTGTTTTCCTCTGAAGGTGTCATATTCTTTTGAATGTCTTGGCAGTTGAGGTCATAAAGCAATGTTAATTTATTGATCTTCAGCTATTGTTCATAGTTAGATGGTCCATATTTTATTATATCTCCAAGAAAGTTGAAAAAGTCAGTACTATCCTATTTACCAATGGATAGAAATGTAGAACTGAGATATACCCAAGCTTATACAGTATGATGGAACTTGAATCAAATGTGTGGTTGTTGATTAAGTTCATCCTAACCCCACAAAATCATTATCAATCAAATGTAAGTGGAAATGTTATACAGAAATTACTAAGTCCAAAGAGTACAATAGGCAGAAGGTGTAACTTGTTTTATACTCAGTGATTGATTTATGTTCATTCAGTCAAATATTTATTCATTCACTTATCATTTCACTTCAAAGTGTGTATTGAAGTATACTAGAAATATAATTGAAATACAGGAAATAAAATACATATAAGAGGTCTTCAAAAAATTCATTAAACTGAATATTATGACAAAAGCTATGCATGCATTCTAAAATTCTTTTGCATCAAGTGACAAATTTATGGGGGCAATGCTCAAAGAAATCAGCAGTTTAAACACAAATAATTCATTTTAGGCAGGGACAAGATGTTGAAGATGATGACCAAAGCAGTGGGCGATCCACATCAATTTTCCAGGAAAAAGTTAATATTGTTTGTGCCATAAGTGAAGGAGACTGACAATTAACAGCAGAAACAATACCCAACACCATTGATCCAGCTTACCCAATTCTGACTGAAGAATTAAAGAAGAGCAAACTTGTTGCTCTATGGGCGCCAGAACTGTCTTTCCCAGGACAACTGCAGACAAGGGCAGAGCTTTAAGTGAAATTTTAAACTAATAAGATCAAGATCCTGAGTCATTTCTTTGAAGAATTTTAGCAGGAGCTAAAACACGACTTCACTCAGTATGATCCTGGCGAAACTATAATCAAAGTGATGCTATCAAGAAGTTAAAGTGGTCCACTAAAAGAAAAAATGGACTAGCCCAAGAGCAAAGGACATGGCAACAGCTTTTGTTTGTTAGTTTTGTTTTTCTTTAAGGTTTTTGCCATAGAGCATGTGTACTCACCAGAGAAACAGAGAGAGACGTGCGAGGGAAAGTGAGAAATCACTTCCCCATAGAGGATAGCCATGCCACAATCTGTATTCCTCCATTCTCCTCTTGGAATTTTGGACACACACGCACACATGCCCGATCTCATTTTCAGCTTGCCAGATACAGAACTTGAACAGGAGTCACCTATGTGGGAGTCCAGCATCTTCTGGTACAGGCAAGAGCCTTTTAAAATGCTCAAGAAGGGTCTAGCAGGTGGTGTGGTGGTTAATGAGCTAGACTCCCACATGGCCAAATGTGGTTTGAGTCCTGGACATGGTGGCTTAAAAATCACACCAGAAATGTGTGTGTGCATGCCCAAAATCCAAAGAAGAGAATGGAGGAAAAGGGATTGCAGCATGGCTATCCCCTGGGGAGTGTTTTCTTACATTCCCTGGTTCTCTCTCTCTCTCTCTCTCTCTCGTGCATGCACATGTGTCCCATGGCAAAAACCTTAGTAAATAAAATAAAATAAAACAAAATGCTCAAGGCATCTTGCTTGTGGACTTTTTAGAGGGCCAAAGAATAATAACAACTATTTTTTCTAAGAGTATTTCAAGGAGGTCAGGGAAGTGTTAATATAAAATCCCCTGAAAAGCTTCACCAGAGAGTCCATCTCCACCTACACATTTGTCCTCGTCATTCCTGTCATTGAAGAAGAACAATTTTGTGAGGGTGGAAATGGAAAATCATTAGGCATCCACCTTATAATCTTCATTTGACTCCATATGACTTCTTTTTGCTTCCTAATCTTAAAAAATCTTGAAAGGGCACTTTTTTTTTTTCTAGTAATATAAAAAAGACTACATGTTTAAATTCCCAGGACACTTAGTTCTTTAGAGATGAACTACATGGCTGGTATCATCATTTATAAAAATGTCCTAAATTTGATGAACCTGTATTTGGAAATAAAACCTACCTTTTTAATTTTTATTTTTGATGTTTTTTATTTTCATTAATTTTTTGCAGTACACTGAGACATGCATACAGGAAAAAAAGCAAACATAAAACCTATTCTCATATATGTCTCCATGCACAGCCAATGAGAGATTAACAATCATTTCTATTACCAATCTGGATGATAAGTATTTTTAGAGTTCTAAGTAGTGCACTGAATGGATCAAAAAACAAAACATTGCTCCAACATGTAAAATCATGTAAAATCTACCTAAACAAAGCAACACAGCAAAGCTCACATAAGCGCACATACATGCATCACATTTTTAGCACACCCATTACAGGCATCCCTATCAGACTGTATCTTCTAAAAATTTCTATTTTCGTCTTACAAAACATAGTGCTTTTAAAGACAAGTCTCTTAACTTGTGAAATGTGCTACAATAGGAGAGAAGAAGGGAGCTTTAAAATCAAGGAAATTCTTTAGTATATTTCTTTCATTGAAGACACAATATTCACCCACAGACTCTAAAGGTATATGAAATCTTCAAAAATTTGTGTTTTTGAAACTCTATAACCAACATTCATAACACTTCAGAGTCTGTAAAGTCCTCTGAGCTAAAACATCTGAAAATTGACGACTCCACTTACAAGATGAAATATGATTTTATTTCTTCTAAGGTTGCTAGGAAACTTCATGCTTGCACACACTAGAAACATCTGACGAAGTTTCTGCAGCCTTCACAATGTGTGTTAGTGGATTACAGTATTCCGTTGCCAGACCGCTCATTTCAAAGTCAGAATGACTGGCATATCTGCATGAGTGACCCAGAGTTACCACACCAGCCTGTCTGTAGTGGCACAAGTGGCAGGATGCCATTGCCAATAGTGAAATCAAGTGGGAAAGACCTGGATTTGGTTCCTGGGCTGACCTGAGCACACGAAGTGTATGTGTGCGATCCTGTCTAGTTGAGGTTATGGGTGGACTTTGGTATGAAGATCCTGTTGGGGGTGCTGTGTGTGTACTTCTTGGAAGGAATAAATGATAATTTTTTGAAAATTTTGCCAGAGGACATGTGAGCTTGCCAGAGAAAGACAGAGAAAGAGAGAAAGCAAGAAAGCAACGTGAGAATAGTTATGCTACAATCCCTTCTTCCTCATTTTTCTCTTTCTATGGGATTTTTGGTACCCAGGCATAGGTACTAAGCATGTTTTCCAAACCACCAAGTCTCAGACTCCAACTATGCAGTCAGCCATGTAGGATCTAGACACTTTCACCACCAGGTCATGAGCTAGCCCAATAATTTATATTTTTTAAAAAATTTTAATTGCTATAAGGCATGTGTGCTCTTTGGTAAGAGACATAGAGAGAAAGAGAGAGAAAGTGAGAAAGCACCCTCCCCCCCAAGGGGATGGCCACCTCACAATCTCTTCTACTTCATTCTCCTCTCAGAATTTTGGGCACACCCACACATGTGTCCAGTGTGTTGTTTTAAGCCACCAGGTCTGGGATTTGAACCATTAAGTTGGCAATGAGGGAACCAGTTGTCTTAACCCCTATGCCACCTATTGGCCCAAAATAAATAAATTCTTCAAAAATGAAATAAATTTGGGGCCAGTAGTTAGCGTAATGGCTATGTTGCTGAACTCCCATGTAGTCAACCATTGTTTGAGTCCCGAACCCGGTGGCTTAAACTTACACTGGGCACTTGTGCATGCGGCCCAAGAACCTGAGAGGAGAATGGAGGAGAAGGGATTGTGGCGTGGTCATCCCCACTGGGGGGTGATTTCTTGATTTCTGTCTCTCTGTCTCTCTCTGTCTTTTTGGAGAGTGCACACACCCTATAGGAAAAAAAAAAAAAAAAACTCTTAAAAATTAAATTAAAAAAATAATTTAATTAAGTTAATAAAAATGAAAGATGAGACAGTAGGTTCAATATGATCATTAATTTATTCATAGTCACAGCTAATACACAGGCCAGTAAGCTAGGCAAAGGGAGATAATAGACCAATGATCTTGGAGGATAGTCCTTTAATTAGCCCATAGGAACGTGCCAGGGAAACCTGATGGGCAGGAAGACACTGAGGTAGAGTTTCTATAATTGCACAAAGGTGCCAAGAGAGAAAGAAAAATAAACCTGTAAGCATGCCAAAAGCAAGCATTGTGAGGAAGCTGAGTGAAACTGTGAGGCAGTTTCAGAAATCTTTGTAACCCTTGTGAAGTCCAGTGAATCTTTGCCAATTCATGGAATGGCTGATCAGATTCTGAACCTATTTATCATTCTCTTCCAAAACAATAACTGATGTATATATTACAAATGCCTAAAATATAGGGGTGAGCAAAATCTATTCAAGATAAGAGTGGAACTGTAGATCTTCTTATCTCGCCTGTATATTTTACAGGTGAGGAAAACAAAGCATAATAGTCTAAGTAACTGCAAATTTGATAAAGGAAGTGAATGGCAGAGAGCCAGATTCTCATTTTACTATACACTAAGTTGCTACTATATACATGAAGGCAGTTAAGACATTTAGAAATTACACCTATGTCTTCGTTCAACATTTTGAGCATTACAGATACTTCAAGGTGGTCTTCCCTTTCTGTGTCTCTTAAGATTACCCTGCTTTGAATTAGGTATTTTACAAAAATGCAGACAAAGCTTGCATTGATGTGCAAAGTAGCCATTATTAAAACATATGTGAGAAAATATCAAACTTAGATTTTTGTTTTATTCATGGCATAGATCAAAAGGATAAAATTCTTACAAAGCCTCTTCATAAATATAGCACTTGTCCAAAAAATGATCTCTTCTGCTCACGGACCAATTAGGTAGAGTGTCGAAGAGGACATGCTTCAAGGGAGGTGCTTTTATTGTGTCCTGGGACAAGTAGAGTGGATATGGAAACCATGGGGAATTTCAGGGATTTTCCCAGTACAAAAAATGAAGACTGGTTCTTTCAGTAGAAAAAAAAAAAAAAATGAATGGCAGGTATCTTTATGATTTCCACTCCTTAGTTTATCATATTTTATAAGAATTAAAAGGAAATCTGAGGTGCCACAGAAATTGCTATTGGCAATCATTTAAGTAAATGTGCTCTGGGGCACAGAGACTCATAAACATTATAGAAAATATATATTTTAAATTCTCTATGTTCTTCTGGAAGAAAGAAATTTGGCAATTTAACTTTAATTGACGCCCTGAGAACATAGTTGGAAGGCAACATGAAAGCCAAGGAACCCCCACCAACAAGCCAACTCAGAACTGCATCTCATAAAAACTTTCACAAAAGAACTACAGAAATAATCTATAGAGACAAGTTAAGCTAATTAGAAAACAGGTACAACTAGGTGTAAAGAGGTCATTTCAACTTGTGATTAGGTGCTAGACATTCGGGTGTTCAACAAACATTCGATAAGTGAGCTAAATGAGTTCACTACAACATTGAGAATAAATGTAGATGAATAGGTAAATGGATGAACACATTCATAACATCTATTAAGTACTTCTTCTGGGCCAGTTACCAGGAGAAATGGTTTAAACGCATAGCCATCGGCTTCCCTGGTTAGTGTAAAACCAAAAACAAATCCAGGGCTCTGAACTTTAAAGACCAAAATTTAAAAACTAAACTGTCCTGACCTTCTTTATTCTCAATACTTACGTAAACAATTTTCAATCAATGCTTTCATGCTTAGATGCTTCAAAAGAAAGGATTCTCGCTATTTCTAGTTTAATAGGATATGTCAAGAATTGTCCTTTGCTTTCACAGCATATCTTCCAGGCATTCTACATTTGAATTCAGCAGGGATAAGAGCTGGGGGAAAAAATCTACAGGAAAGAAAGCTACGCACAGTCAAACCAGTCTCTGGTTTCACAAATACATAAAACTGTGTAATTCATTATGTCTGACTATTCCATTATTAAACATATTAAAAAGATGAATAGTGCAAGTTAAGTGTCAGCTCCAGGGGATGTTGTCTCTTATTCTGTCTCAAGCTAGTGTGTTACAGTGCACCAAGTGATTCATAATATAGACCTTTAGAGAAGCTGGATGTAACTAACATAGGAAATAGGTTTGGCATATGAAACTAATCAGCGTTGGTCAATGCCCTTTCTGCAGCCGACAAGTCAACCATTCCTCAGGTGCCCTTATGATGGCTTCACTCTGGTGGACTTCTATCACATAGTTTCGGCCCGTTTTTTTCAAGGATCATTTCCCTCTTGGGATAAAGTGCTCTATAGTTACGTAAATCATACGGAGATGCTTTCTGGATTATCCACTGACTCTGTTACTAGTGCCTAGATTCAGGCGTAATTATATATTATTCCTTTAGTGCATTAGTCCATGGTGACAAAATTCAGAGTAAAAATGTGAAATAAAATAAGTGTTCTGATGCAGATACAAATATTACTGTGAGAAAAATACGTGAAGCTCCTTTGATCATGAGAAACCTCTGGGAATTTAAATTAAGTTTATCCATAAAAAATATTTACCCCAAAATTATTCATTTTCAACTATGTGAAAAGTACTGACCTGGATTCTAGAAATGTTTTGTTTGACCTCTATGTTTTGTTTCTCTTTTTTCTCTTAGATATGACAATTAAATCCAGCTACTATTAAAATATTTTTAAAATATACATATAAACATCTGGGAAAATATATTTTTTTTTCTTGGAGAGGTTTTCGCTATAGGGCACGTGCGCTCGCCAGACAGAAGAGAGAGACATAGAGACAGAAAGCGAGAAATCACCCCCCAGGGGGGGATGGTCACGCCACAATCCCTTCTCCTCCATTCTCCTCTCAGGATCTTGGGCACGCACACACACACTCCTGGCATGAATTTTAAGCCACCGGGTCCGGGATACAAACCGCAGTTGACTACGTGGGATTCCAGCGACAGAGGCATTATGCTAACTGCTGGTTCCCAGGGAAAATAATTTTGATTTGCCTATTATTTTATAGACCAATATTAATGATAACCGATATTATTTTATTGATTTTTCTAAGATATATTTAATGTGTATATTTATGTGTATGTGATTGTGATTGTGTTAATACCTAACCCTCTCTGCCAGGCAGAACTATTTATGGTACCAGGCCATCTTTCTAAGAGCTTCTGTTAGCTTAATTGAGATCCACCTTTGTTCCATAGTTTTCTAATTAATCTTCAGATATGAGAATCTAGTCAATGCCCTGCCCAATAATGAGTATTTCCAATTTCTGAATCAATGCAACAAACATTGTTGAACTTATGCAAATAACCCTTCTACCACAAAATAAGAATATTCCCAAATATTTTCCAATTCCAGGGGGATCAGGAAGGAAGAAACGTTTATGTTTCTATCTAAAGAAAGAACAAGAAAAAAATTTTAACATATTGTTAAACCTATCAACAACTGAAAAGAAAGTAAACTGTTTAAATTGGGAAAACAAAGCATAGTAAAAAAAAAATTAGTAATGTTTTACTCAAAAGTCATAGAATTCTATTTCGCCAGTTCAGTCTTACGTTCTAATTCTCTTCTGTTGAATATGAAGTGTTGCTGTGGTCCAATCTCTCCATTTAAATCCTGGAAGTTAACATTTTATGTTGTTATTGATATTTCTTGTCCCTAACATTAAATTGGTCATTTTCTTGGTTGCCTGTTGTTCTCTTATAGCAATAAGAATCTTTAGTTTCACTGGCAAGCACTCCTTTCAGAATTTCTAGAAGAGTGGGTCTGCTACTGGCAAATTCTTTCAAGTCTTGTTTATCTGAAAATGTTTGTATTCTTTCTTTCCATATGAAAGATAATCTTGCTGGGTATAGCATTCTGCTTTTAATATTTTCAAGGGAGTTTTTCATTTCCTGAAGGGCAGCCTTCATCTCTAATAGCTCCATTTGATTCTTTTTCATGGTGTGTATCTCCTCTTTCAGGTCATGAAAGAACTTCAGCACCTCCTGGAACTCATTGTTTTCCTCCTGCATCTTCTGGAGCTCATTATCTCTCAGCTCTTGCATTTCATTTAGTTTTGTCAATATGAATATTCTGAAGTCTTTATCAGACATTTCCAAGAATCCTACTGTACTGTTTGTAGATGATGAGGGATTATTCTTTTCCCTTATGGGAGAGACATTTTCTTGGTTTCTCATGTTTCTTGTACCTCTGTGGTTGTTTCTGGTCATTCTGTGACAAAAATCTCTCCTCCTCAGTGCTTAGCAATGTGGTATAAACACTAAGATTAGGAGTTCAGATTTATAGAAAGAAATTTCTTCATTAAAGCAGGAGATTCAATAAGTATAGAGGATTTCAATGAGTCTAAAAGGATTCAGATGCTTGGCTACTGTGTACCTAGGCCTATGTAGACATTAAGAGTCTAGAGAGTGAAGCTTAGAGTAAGAAAGTAAGATTAATAAATGCACATAAAAAGGAAAAAAGTGTAGTGCATTTTTACATCCCCAAATCAATTAACAACTACAACCAAGATCTTTGAGGATGAAAAAAAGCCCCATGAGAGAAGACTTTGCATTTGCATAAGGTCAGTTCTCATTGATTTATATAGTTTAACTATATATTTAGGGTAATATACATTTGTCTCTGATATATAGAATTAATATTGATTCTAAGGATATTATTAGAATCTCAGGTAAATAAAAGTCTTCCTTTGTATAGTAATAGTTTCTCTTCAGCGATCCTTAATATGACAGAGAATTACCAGTTAGTATTCCAGTGATGTGTTTCTTGAAATAACAAATAAAGCACTTTTTTTTTTTTTTTGAGGTTTTTGCCATAGGACATGTGCACTTGCCAGAGAAGGATAGTGAGAGGGAAAGTGAGAAATCACCTCCCATGGGGGATGACCATGTCACAGTCCCTTCTCCACTCTCTTCCTGGGATTTTGGGCATTTATACACATACACTTGGTGTCATTTTGAAGCTGCCTTGTCTAAGACTTGAAGCATAGTTGGTCATGTGGGAGTCCAGCTCCTTAACTACCATGTCACCTGCTGGCCCCCTATGAAAGTGCACTAAAAACTGGAAAAAAAAAAATGCTCTGGGGGGTTGGGTTGGGGTCAAAGGAAAGTGGCTCAGAAACTGCAGTTTCTGAGAGTACACAGAGAGAATGATGCAGCTAGAAACAGCCTAATCTAAAGGTGAGGAATTTATGAAAAGAGAGAAGAGCAATTTGTATAAAGAAATGTTTTCCATGTGGCCAAGATCAATTCAGTTCTCCTCCCTTTGTTGCTTGTACTTTTCAGCAAACACTAGACAATGTGCTGGAAAGGTTACATCCTGAGGAAAGGAAGGACTGGCTGGAATAATCCAGGATCTGTTCACTCCCCCTTGAAATAAGACAACCTTCAAGGCTTCAGTCCAGCTTTTCACTGTCTCTTCCAGAGTACAGAATCCAAGTTCAAACTGCTTCCTGGGGCCTTTTAGCTGTGTGTAAATGGTGCCCATGCACATGAATCCACCCACCCTGGAAAGCTTTTCTGAGCCTTGGGGGGCCAGCTTACCATGTGTCTAAGGCTCCTGTGGTCCCTCCTACCTGTTTATAATTCATAAATTCACTTCATGTAACTTGCCCATTGAACTTCATTTACCTTGTGTGAGTCAGTGTTGTGAGGCGCTGAATTCAGTCAAGTTGGTAACAGAGCATAGTGGAAGGGCCTTACGTGCCATGTGGTATTCACTTTTGTAGAGAGGAAAAAATAGTAATATCCACATCATTGTCACTTTAAATAATCTCTGGAGTAGCACTCTACGTTATTTAACAAAGATTTTAATGTGAGATTTGTGTAATTCTGTAATACAACACAGAATAGGAATGGTCAAAAAATGGTCAAATATATTCCAGGAGACTTTAATTTTTCTATTATATATGCTACAAATACTGATTCAATTATGTTAGATAATTTGAAGGATACTATCTAATCTGAGAAATAAAGTTCTAATTAGCCAATTTGATTCATAAATTGAATTTCATTAATGGCATATATTAGTAATTAACCAAACTGGCTGACTATTTTTCTTTAAATATTGTAAGAACATTATAAATGCACTCCATTCTTCCATTATTTCTACTGCTGAGGCAGAGCTTCTGCTCTTTTTATGTTAGTCAAGGTATCATTTAAATATCTTCATATTGAAATAATTGTATTCTTATGCTCATAGATCAGAACAGCCTCTGAATTAAGACACCTATTATTTTTCACCTTTTACTTTAGCTTACATATTTTGTCATTGTAATTGTTTTATTGCTGTGTAGAATGATTATTCTCAGATAAAACTATGTTTTCAAACTTATTTAATACACTCAAGACTTACTAAAATAAAAACTGGCAGGCCAGAAGGTGGTTAAGGCGCTGGACTCCCATGTGGCTAACTGCAGTTCAAGTCTCACACCCAGAAGCTTATAACTCACACTGAGCACATGTTCACACATGCCCAAAACTCTGAGAGGAGAATGGATCGCGGTGTGCTTGGGGGTGGGGGTTGATTTCTCGTTTTCTGTCTCTCTGGGGAGTGCACATGCCCTAATTGCAAAAATCTCTGGGGGAAAAAAAGATAAAAAAAGCCTGACAACAAAATGTAAGCCAATGTGACACATTCCAGTAAAGATGGCAGACTGAGCACATGTTTCATCTGCACTCCCTTCTAAACGGTTTGAACGCATTGCCATATGACCACATGATGGAGTGCTAGACGACCGTCAAAAGGAAAGCTATTTTTAGATACTGATGTGAGTTTTTTTGGCATGCATTAAGTGAAAAAAATGCAAGGGAGAAAGAAGTATGTATTGTATGACAAGAGGAAATACAAGTACATACTTATTTTACTTTTAAAAATAGAAAACTAAAGCAAAACTAACAAGGGAAAATGACTACTAAAGGGGATAGACAAAACAAAGAACAAAGGAACTAAATTCTTTGGATGACAGAACCTATTTTGCAGATGTGAGTTTGAAACCATATTTCAACTTCTAGTTTTTTTTTTAATTTAATATTATGTAAAACATTAAAACATAAAGTGTTACATTTTTAAAAAAATCTGAAGATCAAACAAAATGAAACAAAAACAGTGAATAGTATATTCGTGACCTAAAAATAGAAGTTTTAATTAACTTTTTTTTGAGGTGTTTTTGCCATAGGGCACGTGCTCTCTCCAGAAAGACAGAGAGAGACAGAGAGACAGAAAGCAAGAAATCACCCCCACCCCAGGGGGTTTGGCCACGCTGCAACCTCTTCTCCTCCATTCTCTTCTCGGGATCTTGGGCACACATCCACATGAGCCCAGCGTGAGTTTAAGCCGCCAGGTCCGGGACTTGAACCGTGGTCGCCTACATGGGAGTTCAGCGACATATCCATTATGCTAACTGCTGGTCTTCAATTCAATTAACTTTTTTATATATATATAGGCTTTTACTATAGGGCGAATGTGCTCGCCAGACAGAGAGAGACAGAGAGACAGAAAGCGAGAAATCACTCCCCCCCCAGGGGAGATGGCCATGCTGCAATCCCTTCTCCTCCATTCTCCTCTCGGGATCTTGGGCACACACACACACACGTGCCTGGCATGAATTTTAAGCCACCGGGTCTGGGATACAAACCGTGGTCGACTACGTCGGAGTCCAGCGACATAGCCATTATGCTAACTGCTGGTCCCAATTCAATTAACTTTTAAAATGATAATTTTACATGCTATATCTGGTAGGATATATGCTAAGACAAAATAAACTAGAAAAATTTAAATGTTTCAATAGTAATACTTTTATAAGTAACACAGTGTTCTAAAACACATACACATAGATATATAATAGGATACTATATATGAAACATATACCTATACATATATAAGAAACATCTATCTATAAGTGTATATACATAAATGGAGATATACATAGCTAGATAAACATAAAGCCTAAATGTCCAATAATAGGGGAACTATTAAAAACAGAAACAACAATAATAACAAGACCATAATTTATCTACACTCATGGTTTTCAACATGAGCTAATTTTGCCCTTTAAGGGACATTTGGCAATGTTTTGAGACATGACTCAGGAGAAGGGTCACTATTAGCTTCTAGTCTATACTACTCCTAAATATCCCACAATGCATAGGAAAAATAATAATAATTTGGTACAAAAGAGTGGTAGTGTTCACACTGAGAGGCCTTTTTAAAAAAAGAAAAAAAGAAGAATTTATTTAATTTATTATTACTTTTTTAAAAATTTGCTACAGGACACATGCACTCACCAGAGAGACATAAACAGACAGAGAGGGAAAATCAGAAGGCACGCCACCAGGTCTGGGATGCAATCTGTGGTCATCCATGTGGGAGTCCAGTGCCTTAACCACCATGTTGCCTAGGGCCTGAGAAATTCTTGTATATACAAAGTGCTATGTATTTATATTAAAAAATGAGAAAAGGCCTCCTATTATTAATGTAAAGAACATTATACACACACACACACACACACACACACACACTTTTTTTTTTAAAGAGAGAAATTTTTGCTGTACGTCACATGCGCTCGCCAGAGAGATGCAGAGAGACAGAGTAATAGAAAGTAAGAAATCATCACTCGGGGGGATGGCCACACCACAGTCCCTTCTCTTCCAATTTCCTCCTGAGGTTTTGGGCATGCACACACATGCACCCGGCATTGGTTTCAATCCTCTGGGTCCAGGACTCAAATTGTGATCTGCCATGTGGGAGTCCAGTGAGAGAGCCATTACGTCATCTGCTGATACCAAGAAAACAATATATCTTAAAGAAAACTAATATTAATTAAAATTTTAGGCAGGATATGGTATGATAAGAATCATCTTCTTCTGAGACCAGAAGTTGGCGTAATGGCTATGTTGTTGGACTCCCACATAGTCGACCACAATTCGAGTTCCAGACTTGGTGGCTTAAACTCACGCTGGGCGCATGTGCAAGCTTGACCAAGATCCCAAGAGGAAAATGGAGGAGAAGGGATTGCAGCGTGATCATCCCCCCTGGGGGGTGATTTCTCGCTTTCTGTCTCTATGTCTCTCTCTGTCTTTCTGGCGAGGGCACGCGCCCTATAGCAAAAACCTCTCCAAAAGAAAAGAATCCTCTTTTTCTCCCTATATACACATATGCACATGCGTTGTTATTTATCATAAGTAACAATGGAATAGATAATAATGACTACATGTGAGATGGGAGTTGGAAAACAGGATAGAGAAGGCAGGGATAGAAGGAAGATTCTTCTGTGTGCATCACATAACTAAATGAAATACATGGTCAAAATCATTACAGTCCCCAAAAGGAAATCAATGTCAAATGTCAAATAATATTAACAAATTATTATTAGAATAACGACAAAATAAAGTCAAGAAAATCTAGATAGATAAACTGAAAGGAAATACAAAGGACAGTATATAAGGAGCAACAAAGTTACAGATTTAATCCATCTTAACAGGAGGTCCAGAAATACAAAACAAAGTGTAATTTTTTCATAACATTTATATAAACTTATCAGTTAATCATTTGCCACCTAAAGACCTCTGTGGACTTAACAAATGTATTTGTAAATATTTTCCCCAACTAAAGCACTGAACCTCCAAACAGAAAGGGCTTTCTAATAATCAATGAATGATAAAAGCCTACATTGGGGCCGGCAAGTGATGTGGTGGTTAAGGCCCTGGACTCCCACATGGCGGGCCACAGAATCCCAGACCTAGCAGCTTGTTTACTCACTTTGTCTCTCTCTCGCTCTCGATGTCGCTCACTCTCTCTCTCTCTCTGGTGAGCCCACATGCCATGAAACAAATTGGAAAAAAAAAGAAAAAGAAAAAAATACTAATGATAAATAAAAATAATGCTTAATAATAATAAAAAAAAGCCTGCACTAAGTCCCATCATTGGAAAATCCATAACATTAAAAAAGAAAGAAGCATGGTTATCAAGAGATTCACACGATATATATGCACACCCTCACAGACAGGAATAGTGTTGTAAAATTCATAACCCAGGGACTGGCAGGTGGTGTGGTGGTTTAGGGGGCTGGACTTCCACATAGTTGACCATGGCTCGAGTCCCAGACCTGGTGGTTTTCTCTCTCTTTCTCTCTCTCTCTCTCTCTCTCTCTCTCTCTCTCTCTCTCTCTCTCTCTCTCTCTCTCTCTCTCTCTCTCTCTCTCTCTTTCTCTTTCTTACTCTGTCCCTCTCTGGTCAATTTTTTTTTTAAAGTAAGTAAATAAGTTATATAAAATAATTATTTAAAAAATTCACAAAACAAAAATAGTTATAAAGGAAGCATGGACTTTAAGATACATATGTGTGTGTGTGTGTATATTTATATATATTTTAAAGGCCCTATGGAGAGAATTAACCATCCAAAAAATATCAGCGTCCTTAGGAACAATATTAACTGCTAAGAGTGGTTAAAGAAACACCTCCAAAATTGTAAGGTTCTATGGATGTGGGTAGAGGTGGTTGTTCTACATTCTGTTCTGGCTCTCAATTCTTTTACTTTTCTCCATATGCAGTCATCTTTCTGGATATCACGCAAATGCAGAAGACTCTGTGAAGGAGTCAGATGTGTGCTTCAGAGCTGCAGAGGGGAAAGAGCCAATCTCTGTGGGACTGAGGATCTGAGTCTTCACATTGGCCCAAGTCAGACACAAAGTAGGCAAGAAATGCTTCTTTATAGTATGAAGTCACTAAAAATGTTGGTGGTTTGGGGCCAGCAGGTGGCATGGTAGTTAAGAGTGCTGGACTCCGACGTGACTGATTGTGATTTGAGTCCCACACCTGGCAGCTTTCTCACTCTCTTTCTCTCTCTCTTTCTATCTCTCTGTCCCACTCTGGTAAAATGAAAGAAGAAAGAAAGAGAAAGAAAGAAAGAAAGAAAGAAAGAAAGAAAGAAAGAAAGAAAGAAAGAAAGAAAGAAAGAAAGAAAGAAAGAAAGAA
>NW_006159649.1:1373488-1409526 GCF_000334495.1 Tupaia belangeri chinensis
AAAAAAAAAAAAAAAAAAGGACTGAGAAGCAAACCGTCCTAACTGAACAGTCCTGGAAGTGCAATCTCCAGGTAAGAAATGGTTAACTGATAGTTTTATATATAAATATGTTTTGAGATGCTGTGGAGAGAATAAGAAAAATCAGAGTTATGTGTCTTTTAATGAGAAAATATTAGCTCCAGGAAAAACAAACAAGAGAGAAAAGATAATCACAGTACACTACTTGGATCAGCAATGACTAACAAAATCTTGGGCATAAAATTTGTGATTGAAAATAGGAAATCTAGGGGTCCAGCAGTTAGCATAATGGCTATGTCGCTGGATTCCCACGTAGTCAACCCCAGTTCGAGTCCCGGACTGGGTGGCTTAAAACTCACGCCGGGCGTGTGTGCATGCATGCCCAAGATCCCGAGAGGAGAATGGAGGAGAAGGGATTGCGGTGTGGCCATCCTCCCTGGGGGGTGATTTCTCGCTTTCTGTCTCTCTGTCTCTCTCTGTCTGTCTGGTGAGCGCACGCGCCCTATAGCAAAAACCTCTCCCAAAAAAAGAAAATAGGAAATCGATAGGTGACTTCAAACTAGGTAAATAAATAGAACACATATATGTTAATTGGAAATACGTATGTAAGTATCAATAGTTAATATAATTTACTGAACCTGCCTCTACAGAGAGCAAGCTTGTGTGATAGGGAGCAAAAACTAGGGCACTCTTTCTCCTCTTTATACATAGTTTTGTTTGCGAGTGCATACATATATGTGTATTTGAAGATATGCAGTTTTGACCATATTATTTATTTAATACAGATAAAATTAAGTCTGAAAAGGTGAAAGGAAGTTGTGAATTATAAGACAGTGTGGCGTGAGAGCAACCAGGAGTTATAATTATAAGACAGTGTGGCGTGAGAGCAACCACTGTTGTGTCCACAATCCTCTCTAGTTTATGGCCCCACCTCCTGTCAGCTATACACAGATGGATAATATCTGTCATTGTCCTGTAGGTATATTTTGCTTAGTTGCCCCTTTATTCACACCAATAAATTTTCTTGGAATTTTTCTCTCTGCTTCTATCCTTTTAGACTATAGTTGTTTTCAAAATACAACTGCATTTGAAACTCCTACAAGACATTTTCTTCAAGTCTAATTCTGACATATTTGCTATGACTTCCTAGCTTTTTCCATACATGTTGGCACTTGACTATACAATATTTTAGAAATAATTTGATTGTCCTTTGCTGCGCCTACTGCGAGGATGAAGACCATTCTCAGCAACCAGACGGTCGACATTCCCCAGAACGTTGACATCACCCTGAAGGGACGCACCGTCATCGTGAAGGGCCCCCGAGGAACCCTGCGGAGGGACTTCAACCACATCAATGTGGAGCTCAGTCTCCTTGGGAAGAAGAAGAGACTGTGGGTTGACAAATGGTGGGGAAACAGAAATGAGTTGGTGACCGATCGCTCTATCTGTAGTCACGTCCAGAACATGATCAAGGGTGTTGCGTTGGGCTTCAGCTATAAGATGAGGTCTGTGTACGCTCATTTCCCCATCAACATCGTTATTCGGGAGAATGGGTCTCTTGTTGAGATCTGAACTTTCTTGGGTGAAAAATACATCTGGAGGGTTCGAATGAGACCAGGTGCTGCTTGTTCAGTATCTCAAGCCCAGAAAGATGAGTTGATCCTTGAAGGCAATGATATTGAACTTGTTTCAAATTCAGCTGCTTTGATATAGCAAAGCCACGACAGTTAAAAATAAGGATATAGGAGTTTAGTTTTCTTTACCACTGTACAAGATGGCAGGTGAAAAAGCTGCGAAGCAGGATGCTAAGGAGAAGAAACCTGAAGCCAAGAAAGCTGATGCCAGTGGCAAAGTTAAAAAGAGTGGCCCCAAAGCTAAAAAGCCCAAGAAGGGGAAGCCCCATTGCAGCCAAAACCCGGTCCTAGTCAGGGGCATCGGCAGATACTCCCGGTCTGTCATGTATTCCAGGAAGGCCATGTACAAGAGGAAATACTCAGCCACTAAATCAAGGATCGAAAAAGTATGGTAAGAACCAAAAAAAAAAAAAAAAAAAATAATTTGATTGTGAAATTTTTATTTTGTAACAAGAGTGTAAACTATGCCAGAGAAGGGACCATACTGCCTCACAGGCAATAAACGTGGTTAAAATTAAATTATGTCAAGCCAAACAGTGTCTATGTCCCTTTCAGGATTCAGCACATTTTTTAGGCACACATATTGTTGAAAAATATTAGAAATCAAACTTGAATTGAAATGGACTAGGACTAAATGTGAATGAGTCTTCAAAATCTGAAAATGTCCCTTTCCCTATCAGACTAAGCTATGCGTAATATACAATGGGGCCCTAAGAGAATCTGTGATCCTTCTCTTATTCACCCACTATTTGCAAAGAAGTTAAATTTTTTAGAAAATCTCAAAGGAAAAGAGTATCAACATGGGTTAGAAAATGGTGATTGTGGTTCGAGTCCCTGACCCAGTAGGTTAAAACTCATGCCAGGCACATGTGCATGTGTGCTTAAGACTCCTAGAATGAAGGAAAGGGATTGTGGCATGGCCATATCCCCCCCCACGGGAGGGGGGATGATTTCTCACTTTTCTCACTTTTTCTCTGTCTCTCTTTGTCTCTGGGGAACACATATGCACTATAGCAAAAATCTCTCTTAAAAAAAAAGATGTTAACACTTTAAGAAATTATTTTGTTTTTTTGGCAAAAATCCTCTAATGATAAACAACTGCAAACACAATATGTGTTACTACTTTACATTTCTTTCTGAACATTGTGTTTTTTAGTCTGAAGTTTTCCAGATGTACCTACACTGGGGCTTCTGACATCAGTACAAACAACTGTCTCCAGCTCTGAGAACCAACCATGTTTTCTCTTGAAGTTTATGTCTTCAGTTTGACTAATTTGAAACAAAGTTAGTTCTCTAAAATTAGTGCCACAAGACAGGCACTTTACCCACTACCAGTGCAGGAAAAAAGAATGAGCTGTCAACATCAATTTCAGTTTCAAAATAAGTACTTTGCTCTGTATTTAAATACAGATGTTGAAACCGCCAACACACAAATACCTTCTCTTAGCTAAGGCAATTTTCTCCAAAGAAGGACAACCATGTTCACAGCCTGTTTATAAGGAAAACAACCTGAATGGAGGAACACATCATGGTATGTGGGCTGCATCTGACGTTGTGTATGTTACATAGAGGGACAATTTAAAAAATTAATAGATACTGTCACATCTTGTATAAGAAACGCTAGCCATTTCCCAGGCTCCTTTCATTTATAGCATTCTTAATGCTATCAACAAAGTAGGAAGAGGTTACAAGTATCTTATTGTTTAGTAAACCCACTGGGAAAAAAAAATAAAAAAGCTTTATATGTTTAGTGTCTTACAGAGATGGGAAAGTGATTTAAAATGGTATTCTTGTCACTCACATGGAGTGAGCAGGAAAAATAAAAATTGAGATGCTTTTATTTAATGACACACTACAAAATTATGAAAGTATGAGTTATATATCTTTATCCTGAGATTGAATTCAGTCTGGTAATCTAATTGGACATTATTACATCATTAAAAACCCCAAATTAGGGCCCAGCAGATGATGTAGTGGTTACATCACTGGACTCCCAAATGGCCCACTGAGGTTCGAGGCCCAGACCCAGTGGCTTAAAAATCACACAGGGCACATGTGCATGCATGCCCAAGATCCCAGTAGGAGAATGGAGAAGTGATTGAGGTATGGCCATTCCCTCTGGGGGTATCACACTTTCCCTCTCACTGTATCTGTCTGTCTCTGGCAAGCACACAGGCCCTATGGCAAAAACCTCTAAAAACAAAAAAAGAATCCCAAATTATAGAATCATGATGACGTCAGACTCGATCTAAAGCTGAAGGCACACTTTAATTGATTACTTATGATCAATCCTGATCTATATTTGACACTCTACATAAGTAATGAATGCCTGGTAATCCATTTATTGCAAATTTGAAATGTCGACAACCCCCCAAATGTTGAAACAGTGAGACCAGCAATCTTTGCTTTGTAATCAGGATAGAGTAACCTAACCTATAGGAATTTCAACAAGGTCACAAAATCTGTGTCAATGAAAACAAGAGGACTTTTTTCTTTCTTTCTTTCTTCTTTTTTTTTTGAGAGGTTTTTGCTATAGGGCGCATGTGCTCACCAGATAGACAGAGACAGACAGAGAGACAGAAGGTAAGAAATCACCCCCCAGGAGGATGGCCACGCTGCAAACCCTCCTCCTCCGTTCTCCTCTCGGGATCTTGGGCACACACGCACATGCGCCTGGCATGAGTTTTAAGCCACTGGGTCCAGGACGCGAACCGTGGTCGACTACATGGGAGTCCAGCAATATAGCCATTACTCTAACTGCTGATCCCAAAACAAGAGGACTTTTAGAGGACAACTTATATCCTCTCAAAATTAGAAGAAGAAGGACTAGCAGATATCATAACGATGATGCCACTGGACTCCCACTAAGTCAACCACAGTTCAAATC
Organism: Tupaia belangeri chinensis; assembly: GCF_000334495.1. Taxonomy (NCBI): domain Eukaryota; kingdom Metazoa; phylum Chordata; class Mammalia; order Scandentia; family Tupaiidae; genus Tupaia; species Tupaia belangeri. The sequence continues at coordinate 1,378,028 of NW_006159649.1, forward strand.
CCAGGGGCTTAAATGCCACACTGGGCACATGTATGTGCACACCGAAAACCCCAAGAGAACACTGGAGGAGAAGGGACTGGTAATCCTCTTTGGGATTGTTGTGGCCATTCCCTTTGGGGGGTGATTTCTCACTTTCTGTCTCTCTCTGTCTTTCCTGTGAATGCACATGCCGTATAGCAAAATTCTCTCCTAAAATAAAATAAAAGATATGAGAAGAGAAAACTTAACCATGTGTGGAAGTACAGAGTTGTTATAATAAAAATTTAAGTGTCCTTAGAGTATCACTCATCACTTTCTTCCCAATTGGGGGTATTTTAAGCTTCTTTGGGCTATTTCTCCAGCACAACAGCATAAGATTTCCCCTATGGGTACAGACATAAGATTTCCCCTGGTTCCCTTACAGACACCTAAGGAACATTGTCCACATAGACACACAGAAACATCAATGTTGCAAGGATGTCTCTCGCTTTTGCTGTGAGTAACAGGAGTAGGAGCGTGGTAGGGAGGACCCGTCATGCATTCAGGTGAACAATGCTTGAGCTGAGACATGAGAGGTTCATGACTGAGTAATGCTAGGTAGTGTGGGAGAACCCATTTTCATGGCCCTCTGAGACCTTAAAATATGGCCTCTCAAAGGGATTCTTCTCTAGGCCATAGCACCCAAACAAAATAAATCAGTTCCCAGTTTTCCAGAAATCTTTCTCTTTTTTCTTTAACCTTCCCTATAGTTTCTCCCACAAAACCTAGTTATTCTTCCATAGTACACTCTTCGTCAATGTCCAACCAATACGTGAAACTTATTTTTCTCAAATGTTATTTCTCTTTTTCATTTTCTGAATTAAACATGAGAGCCTATTAAACAAATGCAGAAAGGAGATTAATCTTGAGGTATTTCCAGGATATAAAAGGAAGTATTTATTTTCATCTTTCAAGTGCATCTTAGAACACAAATAAAACTGAGTAATTGTTTCCCTACTGAACCAGGTCCTTCCTTTATAACCTGTTGTATTAATAAGAGCTTCAATAAGTTCTACTTCTTGAATATGTTATTTCTAATCCTTATAATGATGGTGAAGCTGCCCTATATATACTTCTAGGTATAGTCCAGAGATTAGGAAACAAATTATCAATGAATTTTAGTAACAGGTCCAAATCTCAGATTAAATGAAGCAACCAGTTTGACACAATGTGTGAAGTTCTAAACCCTTTTTCACCATAACTTACCCCAATTAGCATAAAGTACAAAAATAAGAATAGGAAGGAAACCAAGGTGTATAGCCTCAAAATGTACAGATGTTACTGGTAGGAAAAGAGGAGATCAGAAAAGCAAGAGTAAAAGGTGATTTTTTTTAAACTTTATTCATTTATCCCATTAGTGAGAGAGAGAGAGATCGTCCCACACTGCGATCCTTCTCCTGCCTCAGCCACTCGAATCATGGGTATATGTGTACCTGGCATACTCATACTCCCCGGACACAAACCAGCAACCTATCCCTGTGGGCCTGCCTACAGAGCAACAAGACTGTATCACTGACTGTCCTCCAAGAAGTGATCGTCCAGGAGTAAGTAGCAGTCTTTTATAATGCTAATTAAATACTGAAAAGATATGGTGACTTGGGAAATGCTTCCAAGAAACCAACAGAACTACAGAAAAAGAAGCTTGACTTGGGCATGGTGGTTAAGACATCTGGGTCCCCCATGGCCAATTGGAAGGTTTCAGTCCTTCACCCAGCATCTTGGGAAACATGCCAGGCATATGTGCATGCATGCCCAAAATCAGGAGAGGAGAATGGAGGAGAAAGGATTGTGTGGCCATCCTTCTTGGGGTGTGTTTTCTCTCCTTCCCTTTCTCTATCTTTCTGTCTCTCTGTAGTGAGACACACGCACACCCTATAGTTAAAAACAAAACAAAACAAAACAAACAGACAAACAAACAGGAAAACACAGAAGCCCAAAAATCCTCACCTCGCTGGAACTGGGAGGGTCCAATGCCTTTTGCAATGATTGGCAGTTCACACAGACACATCTATGCATACGTGAATACTGTTTCATGAAGCTAGGAGGATTTACTTAGTTACTTTCAATCTTAAGTCTTCACAGAAATAGATTTGATACGTTTTTCAAGTTATAACTTAAAAATATAGTAGCTATTATCTCTCAAATATATAACCATAACAATATTAATTCATTCAGCTGTACAGAGGGTGAATGTATAAGATGATCCCGGTCAAGATATTATTAACATTGGGACCAGCAGTTAGCATAATGGCTATGTCGCTGGATTCCCGTGTAGTTGAACGCAGTTCATGTCCCAGACCCAGTGGCTTAAAACTCACGCCAGGCATGTGTGTGTGCGTGCCCAAGATCCCGAGAGGAGAATGGAGGAGAAGGGCTTGCGGTGTGGCCAGCCCCCCTGGGGGGTTATTTCTTGCTTTCTGTCTCTCTGTCTCTCTCTGTCTGTCGAGTGCACGCGCCCTACAGCAAAAACCTTTCCAAAAAAAAGATATTATTAACATTATAATTCCTGACTAGGAAAGATTACTCAAATGGCATAGAAAGAGAATTATTCAGTTTTTCAGGAAAAAAAAATGATTTACAGAAGATTAACAAAATCTCAAGCATGTCCTCCTTAAATAGAGAGAGCCTCTGATTTTCAGGGAACCAATGAATTGGTAAACATTTGAAATATAAACTGAATACTCAAGTCCACTTCTTACCTTGTTGTTATTCCTTAAAATAACCATGAAGTAGGACACCATTTCCTTGATTTAATTGGTCATTATCAAAGAGACAAGAATAATCTTTATCGAATAAGAATTAATATAATGCTAGATGAGATTATTTCCACAGTGACCTCGAGAAGATTGTTTTCTAAATCAGTCATTAAAATTGACATGTCCATGAGTCTAAAGACATAAAATGATTTCTTGAAGCTAAAAATTGGTATATTAAAAATTATTTGATTAATAATTTTGATACTAAAGTGTTATTATTTAACTGAAATTGTTGGATAAAGGTCAAAATAATCCTTTAGTAAAGAATTCACATATAGTCTTAATTTTTAGGAAGATCTGTGCAAAGATATAATTACTATTTATTCACACAGCAGTCATCTGAACATCTGATGCTCGTGAAATATGCAAAACTGGCTCACAGGAAATAGTAGTCACTTACCTAGTTCTCCACATTTAACCACGTTTTTCATATTTTTGAACTCCAATTGCTCTTATGCCACTGTATACTAAAAGCTATATCTTCTGACAAAATATGATTTAGCACCATTCTAGAATCATGGGATTTTATTGCTTCAATGACCAGGGAGAATAATCAGTCACAATTACTATTTTTTACATGAAATATTACTAGACGTTAAAAACAAAGACAAACTGTTTCTTAATAACAGATGAGTCTATCAATAATTAAACCTAATGAAGTCTGTTTGCTATGCTCATATGTAAATACATATATCATCCATGTGTATGGATGTATATACACATATTATATGTTAGTGTATTCAGAATGGTAAAACAAAAAGTGATGTTATCAGGATAAAATGAAATTTCCTGGGGAAAAAAAATCATAAGCTAAAACGGTTTCTGACTAATTTTTCCCCTAAGAAAAAGTGAAATATTTAAGCTATCATCCATGTCCTTTCTCATCCAAAGTTGCCATTGCACATCATTGTGTCCAGAATCAAAGTTTTATTTTATCCACCATATTGTTGCTTATTATAACTCAGAGCTAAGAAGTAGAAAGTGGTAATATTACAATAAGCCAAAAATAGATCTTAAAAGTATGGCCGTTAACTAATCTCACAATCTTACTGAAAGATATTAGACTTAGTTGTGAAACAGCTATATATGGGAAAAATGTACGTGCAGTATGTATATTCTGGGTTGTCCGAAAAGTCACGATGCTTTTTTTTTTTTTCAAAGAAAATAGAAAGAAATGTCATGACTTTTCTGACAACCCAATATATAGTATATACATATAACGTATGTATATATACATATTATGTGTGCATGTGTGTGTGTGTGTATATATATATAATTCATATATAAAAGTGGACAACATCCAGAAATCGCTGTTAGTCAGCTATCCACAAATACAGAATACGGTGCATGTACACCTTATTTAGGGACTTATTTGAGACTCTCAAGTGTACCGACTTTCTCAGCTTACTGGAGATGGAGCTCCAGTTGATGGCTACATTCGTCTTTGTCCCTCCTTAATTTGGCATTCTGTACATATCACTAAGGTTTCTGATACTCAAAAAGTAACTTCAGAGCAATAGTAAACCTTTTTTATAATTCCTGATTTATCTGAAATTATTTACATTTCCATATTTAAGGACTTTACTGATGGTCAGTTCCCTAGACACTGATCTTAATTTTTATTCCTTGTGTCTGAAGTGTCTAAACAACATCCCTGTGAAAAGATTAGAAGTTTAGTATGTTCTAATTTTAAGACAAAAGCAGTTTTCATTCATTATATTCTCAGTAGGAATGGGGGAAAGCACTTGCGCTCATTAATGACTGACTTGGTGTGATCGTCAGAAACATGGTCCCCTAAAATTATCCATGTCAAAATTCTGAATCTAGTAAAAGAAAGGTTCCTTATTTGGAAGAGTTTCTTTCAGATGTAATTAAATGAAGAATCTTGGTGAGATCATCCTGGATTACTAACGTGTATTCTGAATCCAAAGGTAAATGTCCTTATAAGAACACCAGGAAAGACATGACCGGCAAAAGAAGCAGTTCTATGAGACCACCGAGACAGAGATCAGGACGCTGGGGCCACAGCCACCTGGAGCTGAAAGACGCCAAGAAAGGAAACTCCCCTAGGGCCCCTGGAGAGAGCAGGGCCTTGCTGACACCTTGACTTTCTGACTTCAGAACAGGCAGAGACTAAATTTCTGTTGTTTTAAGGCTCCCAGTTTGTGGTAATTCATTGCATTATCCTCAGAAAACTAGTACAAGAGGCAAATAAGTTAACAATTGAAATCCTGAAGTGATCGTTAATAAAACTACCAAGAATTATAGGAATGGGAAAGCAGGGAAGAGTATCTCATTTAGATGTCTAATGTGTAAGAAAGAATACGTACGTAATTTTGAAGTATTTCTGTGAGGGCGTGAATAAATATATATGAGATGACTGAAGACAAGTGTGTCTGTGTGTGTGTGTGTGTGTGTGTGTATGTGTGTGTGTGTGTGTGTGATAGAGAGAGGTGGCATAAACACACTCAGCTTAGAGAGACCAGCAAAGCAGTATGGCAAGTTAGGGGGAGAATACCAAGTACCTTAAGGGAATGTCATTATAATTCAGTCAGAAGCTAATTAGAGGTGAAACAAATTGTCTGTACAAATAGCATTATATCTAAAGATGAGCTTCTCTCCGGGGTACAGCGTACTGGTGTTAGAAGACTGTGACTTCTTATATTAATTCAATCATGAATTTTATCTTTTATTTACCAATTAACACTTTCAATAGAGTCTAATATATGACAGAGATAAGCTTACCCCTTTCTCCTTTCCAATTAATTGTAAATGGAATTTCACCTTAGCTGTACAAAGCCAGAAGTAGGTGGTATGATGTAGTCGGTTTGGCTTAGACCTTAACCGGAGGATTTCAAAACCAAGTAGTGGACGCCGACATCGGGGATGGGCGACTGTGCTGTGAATGCACCGAGTCCCTTTTCTAAGCATTATTATTTTCTCCGTTGTGAAATAGGATGATAGAAGACAGTTGATATAAAGAAACAAAGCACCATGATAGTTGATGAGTCTAAATTATCCACCCTAAAATAAGTTAGAAATACATAGAATGTGGACAGGCAGGCGGTGTGGTGGTTAAGGGTGCTAGATTCCCACATGGCTGACCAAGGTCTGAGTCCCAGACCTGGTGGCTTGCTTTCTCACTTTCTCTCTCTCTCTCTCTTGGTCTCTCCCTCTCTGGTCAAATTAACATAAATAAACAAATAAAGTTAAATAAAATAAATCTAAAAAAGAAATATGGGGGATGTTCTTAAACTGTTTCAGCAGATCATTTCACTGTGAAATGAGTTATCTCAGGGCCCCAAATGCAAATGAAACACTAGGAGTACAAACACAGGCATTCATCCCCTTCTAAGATAACAGGATTTACACAGAACAATGACAGTTATTGTCTCTCCCAGCAGCCAGCCTATCAGAGCAACTTTTGCATCTGCCTCAGTTACAGTGCTAGATTCCCACATGGCTGACCAAGGTCTGAGTCCCAGACCTGGTGGCTTGCTTTCTCACTTTCTCTCTCTCTCTCTCTTGGTCTCTCCCTCTCTGGTCAAATTAACATAAATAAACAAATAAAGTTAAATAAAATAAATCTAAAAAAGAAATATGGGGGATGTTCTTAAACTGTTTCAGCAGATCATTTCACTGTGAAATGAGTTATCTCAGGGCCCCAAATGCAAATGAAACACTAGGAGTACAAACACAGGCATTCATCCCCTTCTAAGATAACAGGATTTACACAGAACAATGACAGTTATTGTCTCTCCCAGCAGCCAGCCTATCAGAGCAACTTTTGCATCTGCCTCAGTTACAGGAAGAGGAAACAGAGAGCGAATGTTAAAGGGTTATTCTGTAATTAAAGATTATGTTATGTATCGTTATAGAAGGAAGGTTTGTTCTCATGGCACAGAAACTGGCTGACATAAAAATTTGACAATAATGTCTTATTGAATGCCCATGGGAAATTCAATCCCATTTGATAGTATATGCTTACAAGACACTAATTCGTGCATATTAATGTCCAGAACATACACCATGAAAAAGGACAACTAAAAGACATATTACAGATCTATAGTTGTTATTAGTTGATAGCAATACATATGATGAAAAGTGAAAAATAATTTTGAAAACCGAACAGAAAATAAAAGAAATTCTTCCTTATTTTCATTCATTTGTTTTAATATGTTGAATAAAGAGATACTCTACAATTTTTTTTAGCTATCTAGGCATTTCAACATTTTATTCATTGAATTATAAAAGATTTAGAATAGAAGAACATTTCTTTATATTTAGTTAGAAAAAAGTTTATTTATAACAAAAATCTCATGGATAAAGGCCTTTTATCATACATAAAATGACTTAATAAAACAAAATGTATTAAAACTTCCTGGATGGCCAGATGAACAGATATTTGTGCTTTACTTAGAAAGTGACACATATTCTGGGACCAGCAGTTGGTGTAATGGCTATGTCGCTGGACTCCCATGTAGTCAACTATGGTTCATGTCCTGGACCTGGTGGCTTAAACTTAGGCTGAGCATGTGTGCATGTGTGCCCAAGATCCCAAGAAGAGAATGGAGGAGAAGGGATTACGGCAAGGCCATCCCCCCTGGGGTGTGATTTCTCACTTTCTGTCTCTCGGTGTCTCTCTGTCTTTCTGGTGAGCACATGTGTCCTATAGCAAAAACCTTTCAAAAAAAATGTAAAAAGAAAGTGAAACATATTCTAAGGTAGAGTTGTACAGGGTGATAATTTATGGCAAATTGGAACATTTCATTGTAAAACATTGTCATGTGAGTGAACAGAGAAATGGGCAAATAGAAATAAAATATGTTTTCAGATCTCTAATGAAAAAGCAGAATGGATGAAAGAACCTAAAACTTTTCACATAATTATAAAGATATTATTTTGAAAACTCAAAAGTTTATTCTGAGAATTTAAATTTTAATATAGCAGACAATTTTCTTTGAAAACAAGTTCTTACTTGTTAAAATACTTACTAAAAATATTTTATTATATTTTTAGGGAGTATGCCTAGTCAGTCTAAAGAATTTTCTTTGAATATTTCGGATATATGTATCAATGTCCTAACTGCACAAGAATGGACAGTCCTATGAAATTCCTATGTGTGCCCTCACCAGTATGAAATTTACCAACCACATTTAAATGTATGTGAGTACAGAGGTGCATATATTCTAGCTACATCCCTTTAAATTTCATGGTCATAATAGGGTTTTAGTAATTTACCAATCTACCACTCTACCAACCTATCTGCATATTCCATAGTTTGTTTAAAAAAAAAAGCATAAAGCCAGTCATACCTTGCTTGAAGATGGGGATATGTTCTGAGAAACATGTCATTAGGTAATTTTGTCATTATGGGGACATCACAGAGCACACTTACGCAAACCTAGATGGTAACCTACTACACACTTCACTATCTTGTGCTGCCGAGTGTCCCTACGCTCTTAGGATACCATGTTGCTGTACTGAGTACTGTAGACAGTTGTAACATAGTGGCAAATATTTGTGCCTCTAGACATGCCTAAACATAGAGAAGGTACAGTAAAATGTGACATACAAGATATTTTTTTAATGGTACATCTGCATAAGTTACTTACTCTGAATAGAGTTGCAGAATTGGACGTTGGTCTGACTGAGTCAGTGAGGACATAGTGAACAAGTATAGTATAGTAAAAACAAACCACTAATATAGTCATTTACTATCATTATGAACTACCATGTACTATACATAATTGTATGTGCTATACTTTTTCTGTTTCTTTTTTTTGGGGGGTGGGGGGTGGGGGAGTGTAGTTTTGTTTAGACACAAATTAAATGTGCACATGAGTTGTTTATTTGTTATCTTCGCTGTGCAGCCTGGCATTGGGATTGATCTGATGGCCAGCTGGGCTACTCTTTCCACCATGGCTTTGCAGTTCATGAAGGAAAGACTGCGAGCAATCTGCACAGTACGATTTAGTGCACATCAGCAGCACATCCACCTCCTTGACCTTGTGGTCTAGGAATTTCTGGAAGCTGCTAGGGAGCATGTGCTTTGTTTCCTTGATGCTCCCAAAACCAATGTTGGGCATCAAGATCTGGCCCTTGAATCTCCTCCACTCCCTGTTGTTGATATCTTTGAGTTTCTACCAGTTATGCTTAATTCTGACCTCAGTCTGACTGGTGCTGGATGAATTTCTTGGTTGTCTTTTTTGGACTTCACAAAGGTTCTGAGGGCTGCCATGATGGGGGGAGGGGGAGGAAGAGATGGCTGCCACCTCCACAGACAGTACCAAGGAAGACAGCCATGATAAACTTTTGATGAGAATTATTTAATTTTATTATTATTATTACTTTAATTTCACCAGAGAGAAACAGAGAGAGAGAAAAAAAAAGGAAAGTTAGAAAGCAAGCTTCTAGGTTCGGGACTCAAACTGCAGTCAGTCATGTGGAATCCACCATCTGAACCATCATGCCACCTGCTGTTCCCAGTACTATACTTTTCTTTAAAAGTATACTTATTCCAGGAGCATCAAATGGTGTAATGGTTATGTTGCTGGACTCCCACATAGCCAACTGTGGTTTGAGGCCCAGACCTGAAGGCTTGAAACTCACCCCAGGTGTGTGTGCTTTCATGCCCAAGATCCAAGAGGAGAATGGAGGAGAAGGAATTGCTGCATGGCCACCTCCTGGGGGGTGATTTCCTGATTTCTATCTCTCTGTTCTATGTCTCTCTCTGTTTCATCAGCAAGTGCACATGCCTTATTGAAAAAAATCTCTCTCCAAAAAAAATTTTAAAAGTATATTTATTCCATGAGTAAGAGAGACAGTCAGACTCAGAGATACAGTCCTCCTGATAGGGTGTCCACCCAGCAATCTATTCCCAGCTCAGCCAGCTGGGATCACAGGCACACAGATACCCAACCTACTCTGGACATGAATCAGTTACCTTTATGTGAGGTCTGCCTGTAGTAGTATTTCACTCCTACTCCCCCGCCCCGGTCTGGTCTTCATGTTATACTTCTGTACAACTAGCCATGCAAAAGGTTTGCTTACACCAGCATCGCCACAGACAGGTAAATATTGTGTTATTATGGCTATGACTTCCCTAGGTGATGGAAATTTTTCAGCTCCATTATAATGTTATGGACTCACTGTAGTAATCATTGTTATGGAATGTGTGATGGGATACTTGAAAGAAATCTTGTAAGAAGTAAAATGTGTGTCTGATAGAGTAGGCTAGGATTGAAAAGGGAGCATCTGGAGTTTAAAATCATGGTTGTTCTAGGTTCAAGAAGCAGATGCATCTGATTCCATTCAAATCATTGTTTTCATCAAACCCCTCAATTCCACAGAGATTCATATATGTTTTTGAAAAATGAGAGACCTGGTGTTCCTCAGGAGGAGATAACCAGAGCATTTAATCACGAACAACAGTGTCTAGAGGCATTTGAGGTCATGGATGTGTCAGGGCCACTATCTGTGTTGCCTTAGGGAACCCCCAAACAGCAGCAGTAGCTATAGTAATTAATAACAGCGATTGCAGACTGGAGGTGCAGATGCTGCTAAGTTCAAAAGTGACAGTACAGCGGGGTATGGAGCTGAAAGCAGAGAAGCAGTAAGGGTTAGGATAAGGCCACCTGATCTGCAGAACTTTTGGGTAGAGACACTAATGTGATCTCGCCTAGAACAAAGGACATTCATGCTTTATATGCTGTACATTTCAGTTTTAGGTACATTGTTGCTGTTTGTCTCCAAATAACCTACCCTATTTCTTGAAATTATGTTGTAGCCAATTCAATGAAAATCAAAAAGAGAAAAACCTGAATTGACACAGCAAGTAGGCAATTCATTAATGCACTCATAAGCAATTTCATCAATTATATACAAGACATAACTCTAGATGTGGGAATTTCAAAGATAGCAGATAAAAACTAACATTGATTAAACATCCATTTATAAATCTGCCAAATCTTTGATAATTGCAAGGTGATTTCATTCAGTCTTCCGTTTGTTTCTTTTTTCTTTTTTCTTTCTTTTTAACCTTCCTTTCTTTTATATTTTTTCTTGTTCTTTCTAAAATGTTGTGGTGGTGGTAGGAGTACAGCGTAAATGAAAAACAGGAAGTCAGAAAGGTGAAGCATATAAAGCCCTGGAGCTCAGCCATGCAGATTTCTAATCCATTGCTCTCATACTGCACTAGCCTATGTCTTTGACCACATATAACATACCTATGTACACATTAAAATATGTACAATTTTTATAAAGAAGTGTGCTATACTTTGTGTTTCCTAAATATCCATGTGTTGAGATTTGATCATAACAGCAGTAAGAGTGTGAAAACTTGATCTAAGTATAGTTTTGAAAAGTGAAGGCTTTTTGAGGAGAGTAGAGAAAAGGTGATTAGAGTGGGGCACCTATGAATGACTCCTAGTAGACTTATAGAGAGAACAATAGAGAGACACACCTGAAACACACAGAGATGCATACTTCTCTCTCATAATGTAACATGCTGCATGGCCTCAGGACCCAACCAATGGGAAAACCCTTTCCACATGTAGCCTCTGGAGGTTGGACTTCAAAACCCAAGACTGTGAGCTGAATAAGCCTCTATTCTCTAAAATTACCCAAACTCAGCTATTTCCCGTTATTAGCAATGGAATGGACTAAAACAAAAAGCATATTCTAACCTATAAAAGGAGGACCAATTTTCTTAGTGTATTTCTCTCATCTCCTGTTTAAAAGTAAATGCATTCATGATAATAGAAAATGGCATATTCACGACTAAAAGATGAGTAAGGATAGACATATTTAGGGGCAAGCCTATGGCATGGGGGTTAAGGTGCTAGATTCTCACATGACTGACCGCAGTTCGAGTCCTGGATCTGGCAGTTTGCTTTCTCACATTTTCTCTCTCTCTCTCTCTCTCTCTCTCTCTCTGGTGAATACATGTGCCCTATAGCAAATTAAAATAATAATGACAATAAATGAAACTATATAAATAATTCCTTTAAGAAACAGACATGTTTAAACTCTGGATACTTAGGACATGGTGAAATAAGTTAAAAAGAGATACTGGGAGCTCTCTAGCCATAAATGCAGAACTTCAGTTCATTTGAACAACACAACTACCCAATTTTACTACCCTCTAGTCTTTGAAATTATGCATTAAAATCTGTCATGATGACAAATCTTTCAAGCTAAGTTTTAGTTTTCTATTATTATGGAACAAATCATTGCAAATTTAGCAGCTTAAAACAAGACCCATTTATTAGCTCACACTTCTATAAATCGCTTTAAGTAAATTTGTCTGAGTTCTAAGCTCAAGGCCAAAATCAAAATGTCAGCCAGGCAGGGCTCCTATGTAGAGACTCTGGAAAGAATCTGCTTGCAAGTTCATTCAAACTGTTGACAAAGTTCCTGAAGTGGTATTCCCTATTGGCTTAGGAGCCTCTGCTCCTAAGGATGCTCTATTTTTCTTTTTCTTTCTTTCTTTCTTTTTCTTTTTTTTTTTTTTTTTTAAATCATTGACTCTTCCCAGTAACAGCATGTGAGTTCTCATGCTTTTGATCTCTCTCACTTCTCCTATGCCACCATCCTGAGAATTCAGTTTTGAAGGGTTTGTGTGATGATCCTGGGCCCATGGGCATAATCCAACATAATATCCCCATTTTAATGTCACCTCTGTCATGTAACAGTCATGAGTGTGATATCATATTCATGGAGTCCGGGGTTAAAACTGCATGTCTTTGGAATGACATTGAAAAACTTCTGCCTACCACAGCATTTCTAGAAGCACAAAACACCGTGACCAAGCAATTCTGATTTATTCTTTTATTTTATCCATCCCCATTTTTAAAAAGAGCTTCAGTCATGATGGCAGGATATAGGAATTATCCATCTCACTGTTGCTTCTCCAGAAATAAAGAATGAAGACATAATTGCCATTGTCTGGCACTGGAACATCTTGTGGGCTGTTTCTCTGGGAGCATTTCCAAGATCAATGACTCCTTCCCTCATGTCTTCCACATTCAGATTCATAATCCTTCCAAATTACCAGGATTTCTAATATGTTGCTTTGGTACATGGGTTTAAACTTCCACATTTAATGGGCTTAAGAGATCAATATAGCAATGTTTTGTGATCATAAAGGGCTCTTCTTACCCTATAATTACTGCTCTTTACTGGAACTTAGAGCCAGACAGAAGCTTTTGAATATGAACTCATTAAGCATCAGCCCAATTCCTATACCCTTACGTTTCAAATTGTGGTTTTCCTACCTCTGGAAATAAACTTTAAAAAGGCATGATTTGAATAGAAAGTTTGCCAAATTACTCTTTTAAAACATGTTTTCCACACATTCTTCAAGTATTTTTATCTACCATTTAGAAAAATGCCTTAGAGAAGACAGCATCATAAAACATAAAATTTATCTTCTCTTCTACTTTAAAAGTCATTAATCTAACATATGCTCAAGGAATAGCTCCAACCTTCTAGTATTCAATACTTCAGTTTGTTTAATAGAAGCACAAGGTATTTATCATGAAGCACACACAGACAAAACTTGCCAAGCACATATATATATATGTATATATATTTTTAATAATAGTAATAATCACATACCCTAATTCACATTTATAAATTTGCATAATTGTCTAAAGACATATCCACTCTGAAATATTTATACAATCAATTATAGCTTTGCAAAAGATGTTTAATTTTTCAGGCTACATATATTTTTAAGCTACATTTTATTTAGAAATACATGCAATAGACTTGTTAGAAGTCTATCAGATCTAATCTAACAGATTCTAACAGATTCTAATACAATCTGTCAGACAGATTAGCAATCAGAATAACATATAATATGTTCTTAAAATAATTATATGACATTAAAAACATCTGAAAAAGTAAAAATATTACCTGTAGCTCTTCTTTACAACATCTTTTCCTTACCTTTAATCCATGAGCACTTGGGTACCTATTTGTAAAGTTTATATTTTTCAGATTACATCACATCAATAGATGCTACCTGTATAACTTCCAAAGGTGATATTATTCTGTATACTTAATTACTTTGTTTTGTCACAGGGCACATGCACTGATCAGAGAGGAAAAGAGATAGGGAAAAGGAGATATTACCCCACAGGAGGGATGGCCATACCACAATCCATTCTCCTCTCCATATTTTGGGCGTTCGTGCACATGGCCCAGCATGTTTTTCAAACTGCTGGGTACAGGACTTGAACCACACTGTCAATCATATGTAATCCATTCTCCCTAATCACCATGCTACCAGCTAGCCTGTATTACAGGGGATTTTTAAAAATTTCTGTAGGTAACTTTGCAATGTACCTGCTTGAAATTAGTATTTTTCAGACCAACAGATAGCATAATGGTTATATTACTGGATTCCCACATGGTTGATCACTTTTTGAATCCAGGACCTGGTGGCTTGAAACTCACTCCATGTGTGCATGCACTCACACCCACAATCCCAATAGGAGAGTGGAGGAAAAGGGATCACGGGGTGATTTCTCACTTTCTGTCTCTCTTTCTCAGAGAGTGCACACACCTTATAGCCAAAATTCTCTTTCTTAAAAAACAAACAAATTTAGTGTTTTTCTTTTTTTCTTTTCTTTTCTTTTCTTTTCTTTTCTTTTCTTTTCTTTTCTTTTCTTTTCTTTCTTTCTTTCTTTCTTTCTTTCTTTCTTTCTTTCTTTCTTTTTCTTTCTTTCTCTTTCTTTCTTTTTCTTTTTCTATCTTTCTCTTTATTTCGTCTTTATTTTTTTTTTAATTGCCAGAGTGTATGTGTGCTTGCCAGTGAGAGACAGAGGTAGGAAGAAAGCACTCCCTATGGAGCATGGTCACACCATAATCTTTTCTCCATTCCTCCACCGTGTCGTGATTTGAAGCATGCACATACACACACACAATACACATATCTGGTGTGTTTGTCCAGTTGCCATGGCCAGGATTTGCACCACAGTTGATCATGTGGGATCTGGCTCCTTTAGCCACTAGGCCACAGGACCGGCCCAAAATTAAGATATTTTCTACGTTATATATTTATGGGGTTTTGTTGTTGTTGTTGTTGTTCTTCTCCTGCTTCTCTTCACTTGATTGCTGACTCAACTGATTTCAATCAAGCCTTTATTATGTCTTCTAGAACAACCAAGTACATACAGGTGCTGAGACAGAGCTTCCCAAGAGCAGTTTCACACCATTTTTGCTTATAAAGTCTGTATGCACTGTGGAAAGCAGCAAAGCCAAATATAAATATATCAATTATTTATTCATCCATGTTACGTTATTCAGATTACTTGAAACCAAACAGGAAAAAAAAAAAAGGTATTCTATTCACCATGCTACCAAAATACAGACTATATGCCCACACTTACAGAAGCTCCTGTGCTCACAGAATGAGAAGAAACTCTGGCTCCACCCTACATTTCTTCAATCTGGATCCCTGCTCTGAGGAAGGAGTTTACAAAATCTGACATCTTGATTATGACAGATTTTTCTAATGCTCATCTTTATATGTTATGGAAGTGTCTTTGATTTTTTTCATTTTGCTTCCTATAGTCAGTCTATTGTGTCATTGGAAAAGTCACATATGTTTTTGTATGCAAAAATGTGTCATGACTTTTCCTATGACTCAATAACTTATTGATACCATTTGGAGATTTTTAATTTTTTAAAACTCTTTTATGAGAGAGAGAGAGACAAACACAAAGAGACAGAAAGAAAGAGACAGGGAGACCGGCATCTCCAACAAGTTCCCATGCTGTGAGCCATACCTAGTCCCAGTTGGCCTGGATCACAAATATGTGCCCAGAGTAACCAGGAGGTCTCAGAATGTGAACTCAGGACCTTTCCATGTAATTCCAGTTATGTTACTGCTGTGCCAGTGCCTGATCTCAATGCTTTATTTTTTAAAAACTATCTTATCAAAGATTAGATTAGACTATCTATTGTTCTCTGCAGAACAGATTGCTAAAATGATCTTTTATAAAATGTCCATCTATTGTTAAAGCTGTTATTTATAAAATCATTATAGCAAAAACAGTCTACTTTTTCTCTCTAACACTGAATTTCCTTAATAATTTTCTTTCTTTTCAAGTGAAAACTGACTCTCAGTGGGGCTTTCCTTGATGTTTCAACATCTGCTATAGCTGAATCTGGAATGGCCTTCGAGATTCATTTGTTATCAAATTTGTTAAATGATCTTGCCTTCCACAATAACATCTACAATTTGGTTTTTTGATTGTCTCAAAAACTTACTTAAAGAAAAAAAAAAAAAAAGATACAACAGTGTCTCTTAGAAAAACCATTTTTACTAAATGAGTGTCCTGATCAGAATTTGCTTTCAGAATTGGAACGGCTGAGTCTAAAGTGGGATGACCACTGGATTGAGGAGACTTCCAGACTCTCAAGAGTGCAAGGTTACTTTGTAAACCTTCTATTATTACTATTATATCAACTGAACTTAGCAAGCACGTGTATTATGTCACTCCTCTAGTCACTTCAAAGATTAACTCACAGGACTCAGAACAACCCTGTGATAACTACTATACACATCACCATTCCCTTTACACAGGTGATACACGGTGAAGCCAGGAGAGTTAAACAAGTCATCCAACTTACACTACAAAGTGGCATAGCCAGGATTTGATCTTTGCTGTAAAGTTTTGGTTGAAGCTCTTAACTATAAAGCCATTCAACACACATGGAACAAACTGGGTTGTTTTAGTGATTATAATATTTTCTTTAACCAATAATATATTTCCAAAAATATAATATAGATTGCACTAACTGAAAATCCATGATTACTTCACTACATTTCAAAATTAAGTCCATTTTTGAAAATTTAAATGAATAGCAAGTAACAATTAAATTCTACTAACTTTATAATTTGTAGTTAATAATTTTAAAGAGATACTTCATTAATATTTTTGTTGATTTGTATGACACATAATTATATTCCTGTAGAACAGGCTATGCATTTTACCATTTTAATCTTTTATACAGTGGGTAGTCCAATACTTTGTGTATAGTAAATTTTGAGACATTAATGTGACTTAGGTCATAGTCACTAATATTACTGAAATTCAGAAGTGTAGAGAAATGCATTCTAAAATATACATTTTGTGATTCTGCTCAAATTATTTGAAAAAAACATGTTTTCTATTAACAATTTTTATTTCAGCTAACAGATCTATGACATAGTTAAATATCTATTGAAGAGAAAAAATTTGTAGTATTATATATGTCAATAAAGCCCTAAATACATAAATTCAATTAAAATTTTATAAACAGTGGGATAAGCAGAAAGCGTAATGGCTATGTCACTGGACTCGCATGTAGTCGACCTCGATTGGAGTCCAGGACCCAGTGACTTAAACTCATGCCAGGCGCATGTTCGTACATGCCCAAGATCCTGAGAGGAGAATGGAGGAGAAGGATGTGGTGTGGCCATCCCCCCTGGGGGGTGATTTCTCACTTTCTGCCTCTCTGGCAAGCACATGCACCCTATAGGAAAAACCTCTCCAAAAAAAAAAATTATAAACAGTATCTTCTTTGTACAAAATAAACCTATGCTTATAATAGAAAATATGTACAAAACAAAAAGTATAAACAAATAAAAAATACACAAAACAGCTATTTAAAATTAAGTATCTTCAACACAAGAATATTTAATGACATATTTTGAAAGCCCAGAGTATTCATTTTTTTATACGTATATGGTTAATCTCAAGTTTTGCTTCATTTTTCAAAAGTAATGTGGCCAGTTTTTTTTTTTTTTTTTCTGAATTCTCTTGAGCTTTTGTTTTTTGTTTTGTTTTTGTATTTTTGGTTTTGTTTTTTCTGTCACAGCATACTATTTATTCTTGGGTCTATATTGTTTGTATGCACTGTGGAAAGCAACAGTTAAACATAAACATGTTAATTATTCATTCACATCGTGTTATTCAAATTACTTAAAAACAAATATAAAAAAAACTATTCTATTCACAATGCAACCAAAATATAGACTGCCTATGCCCACAACTAACAAGAATAAATATACCAAGATATAACATATAATATATGGTAAATGCATCTATGTTTTTTGTTAAATAGCTGATATATAGCCTATAGTAAGTTTAATAAATAAATAAATGTGTGTGTATGTTTATTATATATACATACATATGTATATAGTGGCTACTTAGATATTAACAACTTTTACTAAGGTAAAATTTTAAATAAATAAGAAGACTAACTATAATGAATGTGACCTAGCCATAACAGTGCACAAAGAACACCGCAGCTTGGTAGGCTGGAAGCCACATGGAAGGCCTACGTTTGGTTTCCAGGCCAACCTGATTGGAAATGTTGTCTTCTGTCTCATATGTGCACATGCTCCTTCTGGCATTTAATACAAAAACAAAAGCAGAAACCTTTCTCTTTCTCTACCTCACTGTCAAAGGAAAATAAATTTTTTCAGTATATTTAATAATGCAATTTGTCTTCAAAATAATTGATGTTTTGTTTTGTTTCCTTCTTTGCATTCTTTTAATTTGACAAATGACTTAAAAATATTTATGGGGATGAAAGGAGGTGATAATTGCATTAAAATTATGAGAAAAAGTATAATAAAGATTTGCAGTATAATTCATTTTAAAGGTATAATAATTAAACTATAATATTGTAATCAGAATTGAAAATATATAAAATGAAGAGACTATAACATCAAAAAACAGGTTCATTATGTGTGCATGTATTCAAATTTATGTGAGTGACATTAAAATCAGTATTTCTGTTTTATTTTTAAAGATTTATTTATTACTTTTCATTTTATCAAAGAGAAACAGAGAAAGATATAAAAAGAAAGTGAGAAAGCAAGCCACCAGGAATTTTATCAAAGAGAGACAGAGAAAGATACAAAAAGAAAGTGAGGAAGCAAGCCACCAGGTCTGGGACTCAAACTGCGGTCTGCCATATGGGAGTCCAGCACCTTAACCACCATGCCACCCGTTGGTTCCTAAAATCAGTATTTTATTTTCAAACCATCATTTCTGAACTATATGGGTAATAATTTTCTTTCTATTTTTTTTCCAATTGGTAATTATATCTGATTTCTGTTTCAAAATTTAATTCCATTTTCTCTGTGCTTAATATGTGATCATATTCGTAATAACTTCATTGGTCCTAGAATCAGAATATATTATCAGTAAGGTAAGAACATCAAAATATTACAAAGAATTATTTTTAGTTTTTGTACTTCACCTTCCTTTTTATCTTTTATTATAATGTTTGAATTATAACATAGTCTATTTTAATACCGATAACCCAATATCTGCGAGAGCTAAGAAAATTTTGTCGAACAAACGTGTACATTTGTACATTTTGATGCCATGTTTTCAGCACAAAGTGATTCATAGCATTTACGGACTGTGTGCTATAGCAACCTATCTTTTGCAAGTTGATTTTGGTTTCAATTGTTTCTTTAATTGTTTTTTCCTTGACTAGGCAGTATGAGTAACTTTGTAGGGTACTTGATCACAAGCATTCAAGAGAGTATGAAATAAGATTCCAGGTGTTCTTTGATTAAATTCTGTACAAAAGTAGGAACCTTCAATCACTCTGTATTCAGTCACATTCTGTAGAAAGCAGGAGAGCTTGTCATGGTTTCTCTTCAGACCACTGCTTCTATACTTTGTCAAAGATTTCTGATCGTCATTTTATTTTAGCTCTTCCTGTTTGTACAGGTTTGCTAGAGACTAGAAGAGTACTTCAGGTGTGAGAGGAAATATTATTTTAATGTTAACTGCATAGGAATTTCCTTATGCCATTTTTTCCTCCAATTGAGTTGATTCCCTATTGGATTGAAATAGTAGAGGCTGACCTGTTCATAGAGCTCATCACTCTGTTCCATTGAAAGAATCAATTAAATGCATTATTATATGAATTTATTTTTTATCTTATGTTTGTCTAACTCTGATGTCTGCTCTACATGCCTCCTTATTTCCTTTGTTTACTGTGGTAAATATATTGCTTTACTGAGAAATTAGAAAGGCTATATTAGCATTTGACAGTCAGATAATATTTTGAAATGAAAATATGTATGATTATTTTTCATCTAATTAACATTTAAAATAAAATGGTTGACTGCCATTACCTTTATAATCAAAATAATAATTTAGCATTTATTTGTTTACCTCTACCTTTCTTTTTCAAACTTTCAGAATAAAAATTTAATTGAGAAATTTGTAATCAGGGGCCAGCAGGTGGTGTAGTGGTTAAAGGTGCTGGACTCCCATATGGCCGACCATGGTTCAAGTACTGAATCTGGTGGCTTGTTTCTAACTTTCCCTCTTTCTCTCTGTCTGTCTGATCAAACTGGAAAGTAACAATAATAATGAATAAAGTTAAATAAAATAATTCTTATAAAAAAGAAGTTTGTAATCAAATGCTTACTATTATAAATTTACATTTATATATCTGCCCACTTTTATATCCATGTTATTATTTTGCCCACATAATCATAGAATTATTTTTTCCCTTTAAATGATATCAGGGCTCATCACTAGTTCCCCTGCTTTAACTTCCCATCTTGAGAGGGACAAAGCTATGAGCAAAGATGTACAAGTGAGACAGACATAGATTAGCATTATATCTACATTAATTTCTAACTGTGACTTTCACTACCTGAGATTAAATTCCTTTATGTATAAAGTAAAGTTAAAAATAACAACTCTTAGAGAGTTGTTTAAGATTACCTTAGCTAATATTAATATATGTAAAACATTCATTATGTGCCTGACACATAATAAATAGCATTTATCAAATGGAAGCTATTATAATTGTTCTTTATTTATATTCATCTTGCTTTGATTAAATATTTGAGTTATTTATGTATTGTTTTTTACAGCAGTTTCAAAGACAAAGAACATCCAAAAAAATTATTTCTACTTAGTGCCTTTGCCAGTGAAAACCAACTTCTTGTATTTTCCTTTTTAGAGAAAGGTTTCTCTATAGAACATGTGCACTCAGCAGAGATACAGACACAGACAGAAAGCAAAAAATTACCCCCCAGGGGGGATGGCCACATCACAGTCCTTACTTCACCATTCCCCTGTTGGAATTTGCTGCACACACGCACACACACCCGGTGGAGTTTTAAGCTGCCAGGTCTAGGACTCGAACTGGGGTCCACTACATCGGAGTCCAGCAGCATAGCCATTATGCCATATGCCGGTCCTGAAAGGTAACTTCTTGATACAGATATTGTTTTCCTATTGCTGCCATGACAAGTTGCACCATTAGGGGTGTAAACAACTCAAGTTCATTATCTTACATTTCTGTAGGTTAGAAGTCTCATACAGATCTCGGTAGGCTAAAATCAAAATGTCTGCGCATCTGTGTTCCTTTTGGAAACTCCAGGGGACAACGCTGATCTGCATTTTTGTTTCTAGAACTTGCTGCATACTTTGACTTGCAGCTCTTCTCTCCATCTTTAAAGCAGACAGTGCCACATCTCTCTGACCCTTTTCCACTATTACATCATTCTCCAATCATAGTCTAAAATAATTCTCTGTTTTTAAGGAGTCATGTGATTCAATTGGACCCACCAGGAAAATTTCCTCATCTCATATTCCCTAATCTTATTTATTTATTTATTTTATTAGAGAGAGATTGTTGGAAAGAGACAAAAAGACAGAGATCTTCAGCAGGGCCCTGGCACACCCCAATCTTGTCCCCAATCTTGTAGCTGGTCAGGATCACAGGACCACCCAGTATATTCGAATCAACCCAGGATCCAAACCTGGGCCTATCCATAAGACGCCAGTGTCTTAGTGGTTCCGTACTGCCTGTGCTACCATAGCAGAGCCTCAAAAATCCTTAATTACATTTACAAAGTCCCTTTTTTATATAAAGAAACATGTTCACAAATTCCAGGGATTAGAACATGGACATCTTTGGGGAAGCATTTTTCTGCCTACCACAAATTGTATTATTTACTGACTTTTTATAATTGTACAAACAGTATCTTTCATAACATCCTTTTGCTTATAGAGGAGATGAGAAATATGAGTAAATAACCAATAAGAGTTGGTTATTTACAGTTAAAAATCTTGTAGTTAGGACAAGCGGATAGAATGGTCATGTCACTGGAACTCCACATAGTTGAGCAGGGTTCAATCCCAGACTCAGTGGCTTAAAACCACACTGGGTGCACGTGCATGTTTGTACAAAATCCTAAGAGGAAAATGGAGAAGGGGTTGCAGCACAGTCATTCCTCCTGTCTCTGTCTTTCCATTGAGCACATATGCCCTATAACAAAAATCTCTCTCACTCAAAAAAAATCGTTTGTTGTTAATGATGGTGATGCTATTTTATTTTTAAAATCATGTAGACATGTCTGACTGTCCTTGACATTTAGAATGTTATATTTTGTTTCTGTTTTATTTATGTTCTTTCCTTTTTTTTATTTTTTTTTGCTGGAAGGTGAGTGCACACTTGAGAGAAAGACAGTGAGAGAGAAAGTAAGAAAGCACCCTCCCCATGTAAAATTATCACATCACAATACGTTCTCTATTTCTCTCTCCATTCAGGATTTTGGACCAATACACACATGCACCCGGCATGTTTCTCAAGTTACCACTTCCAACTGCACCCAGTCAGCCAAGTGGGATCCAGTCTCCTTAACTACCATACAAGGGGTTGCATAACTCCCCCCCCCTTTTTTTTTTTTTCATTTTTGCTAAAAGGCATGTGGACTCACTAGAGATAGACAGAGATGGTAAATGAGAAATCAGCCCCCAGGGGGAATGACTATACCACAATGCCTTTTCCACTCTCCTTTTGAGATTTTGGGC
Organism: Tupaia belangeri chinensis; assembly: GCF_000334495.1. Classification (NCBI taxonomy): domain Eukaryota; kingdom Metazoa; phylum Chordata; class Mammalia; order Scandentia; family Tupaiidae; genus Tupaia; species Tupaia belangeri. The sequence continues at coordinate 1,400,664 of NW_006159649.1, forward strand.
ACACATGCACCCTTGCTCGATGGTTTTCAATCCACTGGCCCAAGATTCAAACTGTGATGTCAGTCATGAAGGATCCAGTCACCTCAACTACCATGCCACTCACTGGCCTATACTTCTTAACATGCAGTTCAAATCTCTACATCTGTAAAGCTACTGAAAATTTTCTGTGAATATTTTCATTTTTCATATTGTTTCCATGAGCATTAAGTTGGATTTCTCACCTTTCATATCTCTAACATTAATAAGATATTCTTGGAATACAGATCTACTGAGGGGACTGCTCTTGTCCTAGAAACCTACTCAGAGATGTTTGCATAGGGGATTTTTTTTTTTAATGGAGTGTAGTTTGAAGGAGGGTGCTCAGGTTTGGTTGACCATATCCTTCAACCCTTTTATATTCCCTGGGGACAGCTGGACAAAAGAGGGACACATTGTACCCTCCTCTACATTGTGATGTTTGTGTTAAGGGGGCCCAGATGTAAGCACAAAAGTAGAAATTAGTTTTTCTTTTTTTTTTTTTTTTTGGAGAGATTTTCACTGTAGGGCGCGTGTGCTCGCCAGACAGACAGACAGAGACATAGAGACAGAAAGCGAGAATTCACCCCCCAGGGGGGATGGTCACGTTGCAATCCCTTCTCCTCCATTCTCCTCTCGGGATCTTGGGCATGCACGCACACGCGCCCGGCGTGAGTTTTAAGCCACCGGGTCCGGGACACGAACCGCGGTCGACTACGTGGGAGTCCAGCGACATAGCCATTACGCTAACTGCTGGTTCCCGAAATTAGTTTTTCTAAGAAAAGGGAAAATAAATAATGTCTGGAGCCTGGAGAACAAAAAGATAACTGAACATGATAACTGCTTACTCCCCCTTTCACTAGGTCTGAAATTTCTCTGAAACTGCCTGAACTCCCAAGTTTTTCAAGTATGTAGTTTTTATCTTTAGGTCCCTTAAGAAAAGTAGAATATCAGTCTACCCAATCAATGAGGACTAAGATACTTTGGGGATAGGATGTAGGAAAGCCTGAATTTCATATATGGTATAGCTTATAGCCCCCCTTCTCCTTGAGATAGTTATTTATTCAAAAACATCTTCTTGTGCATGAAGTTGGGGATGAATTATTAAATATCCCATTCTAGGCAATATGCAATCTTAATATGCCACTCCAGGGTAGCAAAAGAAATGGGGGAGGGGTTGAGTGGGCAGACTGGTATATTTAGAAGTCTAATAATAAGGAAGATACAATAGGTTCTAGATAGTTCATCTTCCTTAGCAATTATTTTGGTCAATAATGAAGACTAATAGCCATGGGGAACTTAATTACCCAGGGGTAAATCCCGCTTGCTTACAGGACTACATTATTGACTTGAAAAATTGCAGCAATGCAAAAATAAAATTGCTTACAATCATGTTAGCCTACAGGACCTCTAAAAGCTATACCTTGACTTCTGATTTCGAAGTTCAGTGATTCACAAACTCCCAAAGCCAGAACTAACAATTTCAGAAGAAAATTACTGTTAAAGAGTTCATCAGGTTGTGTTTTCAATGGTATATCTTTTAAATACATGTACTGGATCAGTTTATTTTCTATCTACAATATGCCAAATCAATTGCTGAAACAGAATTGGACTTATTAATGGAGTAGCTGGCTTTGTATGAGCGTCTGCCTTATTGTCACATATGGAAATCAATATTGCATACTATGAGTTGAGCAGAGAAAATGCTCTACTGAAAAGTACTTTAAAAAAATCCTTTTTGTTAATCTGTTGCCAAAGTGCCTGAAAGTCTATTCCTCAAGAGTAATTTTGTTTGGCAGGGCAGTGCTCAGTCCACTCATATCTCTCAAATGAAAATATCCCTCTCTGGCAAACATCCCAGGTCACTGGCACCTCAATGCTACATACCTGTCTCATATTGGTTAGCAGGAAAGCTAGCACTAGAGAAGTGCTGAGCATGGGCTTAAACAAGTAAAATGAAAAGGCCCAAAGAAGTAAATGACATGAACGGAAGATGGGGAAATTGGGAAGGAAATGTATTGGTTTAAAAATATATTTAAACATAGATTCTCCACAACTGTCAATGGTACTGATCTCACTTAATTTCTTCTCCCCAAGAATAAGTTACAATTCCCAAAAGCTCCCAAAAACCCTGTGAACAGTAGGCTGTGACATTCCACAAAAAGTTTATTAAATATTCTCACTTTATAGAAGAAATTTCAACACAGAAACTTACATGATAACCCAATTACCAGATACTCCATAATCTCAATAACTTTTTGGACCCATCTAAACTTCCCAAACCTGGAAATCTTGATGGGTTTACATTCAGAAGTTAGAAGCTTTTCACCTTCTTTTTCTTTTTTATAACTGCCACTGGCTATAGTGTTAGTGTTAAGAAGCAGTTTCAGGATGGTGTCCATAGTTATTGTATAGAAAAATCTCAGTGTTAAGAAGCAGTTTCAGGATGGTGTCCTGTGTTTTACAGATTTCTGTGCAGCAAAGTTGAAATGAAAAATGAAAGACAGTTATATTTCTTTCTCTCTCTCTTTCTATCTGATGTTAATAGTAAGATTTAAAAAATAATAATAAATAAAACAAATGAATAATTCTTTTCAAAAGGATGGTTATATCACTACATGAGCATAGAAATAGAGAAAAGGCAAATGTTGTAGAGATAGATCAGAGAAAGAGACAGAAATATTTGGAACAGTGCATTCCTTCTTGCTATTCTCTCTCTCTCTCTCTCTTTTTTTTTTTTTTTGGAGAGCTTTTTGCTATAAGGCTCGTCAGAAAGACAGAGAGAGACAGAGAAACAGAAAGCGAGAAATCACCCCCCAGGGGGAGATGGCCACGTCGCTATCCCTTCTCCTCCATTCTCCTCTAGGGATCTTGGGCACGCACGACACACACCCAGCATGAGTTTAAGCCGCTGGGTCCAGGACTTGAACTACGGTCGGCTACATGGGAGTCCTACGACATAGCCATTACACCAACTACTGGTCCCCCTTCTTGCTATTCTCAATATTGCAGTTTAATCATAGATTCTACATATATATATATATATATACATATATATATACATATATATATATATACACACATACTTGTATATATAGAGTATTATATAGTAATATATAGTATATACTACGTATATATGTATATATATGTATTATATAGTATATACTAACGTGTGTGTGTATGTATATATAGTATGTGTTTATATATATATATAGATAGATAGATAGATAGATATAGATATATAGTGTGTGTGTGTGTGTGTATGTATATGTATATATACACACACACATACACATGAGGCTGAGTCATATGGGGAGATTCCAGGTTCATGTCCAGAGGCCTGCATGAGCATGCTGGGCAACCATGTGCCTATAATCCTGGCTGGCAGAAGCTGGGAATATAATACAATATAATACAGTGTCAAGACCCTGTTGGGAATGTTGTCTGTCTCCCGCTCATGAAAGAAATAAATATGCTTTAAAAAATACCTCATATTTTCATTCACCCAGAATATTATTCTGTGAGATCTGAGAACTCAAAAGTTCAACTGTTGTGGCATTTACAATACACAGATCCTTGATAAATTCCACTTTTCCACTTGATTTCAGTTTTTAAGAAATAAGTAAGTAAAGGGGGCCGTAGATGCCGTAGCATTTATATCACTAGACTCCCACATGGCCGACTACAGTTCAAGTCCCAGAGCCAGCGGTTTGAAATTCATGCTGGGTGTGTGTGCCTGTGTGTCCAAGATCCCAGGAGGAGAGTAGAAAAGGAATTGTGGTATGGCCGTCCCCTTGCGGGGGGGCGGGTGATTTCTTACTTTCCCTCTCACTGTCTCTCTCTCTCTCTCTCCCCCCCTCTCTTCCCCTCTCTCACTCTGGTGAGCACATGTGACCTAAGGCAAAAATAATAATAATAATAAATAAATAAGATAAACAATAAGTACATTTTTTTTGAGAGGTTTTGGCTATAGGGCAAGTGTGTTTGCCAGAAAGACAGAGACGGAGAGACAGAAAACGAGAAATCACCCCCCAGGGGGATGGCCACGCCATAATCCCTTCTCCTCCACTCTCCTCTTGGGATCTTGGGCACGCACACACATGTGCCTGGCACATTAAGTAAATATTTTTAAAAGCTTTTTCAGGACCAGCAGATGGCATAATTGGTTACGCCACTGGACTCCCACGTAGTCAAATATAGTTCAAGTCCCAGACACAGCGGCTTAAAACTCACGCTGGGCAAGTGTGCATGTGTGCCCAAAATCCCGAGAGGAGAATGGAGGAGAAGAAAATGGGACATGGCAATACCCCTGGAGGGTGATTTCTCACTTTTTTTCTCTCTGTTTCTCTCTGTTCTCTGGTGAGTGCACACGCCCTATAGCAAAACCTCTCTTAAAAATAAAAAAGCTTTCTTTGCTTTGATTTTATTAAACTTTTGAAGCCACTGGATTGTTTCTTTCTCTACATAGCACATAATGGCATTATATTTCTGATGAGGGAGAATAAGTACTTTTCAAGAAGGAAACATGCAGCATTCAGTAAGAAGCTTGAAACATCCTCGGCCTTTTCTGTATTCTCCAGTGCTTTATTAAAGCCACAGGTTGAAGCCAGAACAGACGAGTGCACTCATTCTGGTATCCAGTTAGGTCTGCTATATTCCGATGATGAATACCTAGTTGACCTCACTGGTAAGTAGTTTAAAGATTATTTAAGGCATAAGAAAGTCCTTGCTGTTCATTATCCCAGAGTGAGGAACTCACCCTTCCATTTGTTCCAAGGTAGCCCTTCCTTCCTTCTCACTGATATCTCGTGCCCACTAGTAGTCTGGTTCTTCATCTAAGACCTAGATACTGCCCCACGGCAAAACCTGCACGTGGGGAATCCTTCTCATTCCTTGGCGCCTTCCTTACTGCTGTTCCTCCACGTTTTCCCCCATAGCTTTACATAGAAGTCCAAGAATCGCCCACATGGCCTGTTGTCATTCATTCTCCAGCATAATGCAACCATGGATTATGTACGCCAGGGCAGAGGCACCAGTGTTATAGTTGCCTCAATACTAGGTTTGGGCAAGTAAGTAAGGCCATAAACCTGGCACACTGGGGCCAGACTGTACCTAGATCAGTTTACACCCTTTAAAAAAACATTGGTCTCTATTAATAAAATTGAATTAAGACTTCTTGTGGCTTGCCAAAAAAAGGAAATTTAGAACTTCGGGGCTTACTAGAAAATATTCTAAAAAATGATTTGTATTTTTCTGAAAGGAACTACGACTTTTTCAACATTTTCCCTCACGTTTGACTTAAGATTCTCTCGTAGCGACAGCTTTTAGCTCAGTGGACAGCTGATGACATTAAAATTTAATGAATAAAAAGAAAGGATGAGGGGGAAAAAACCTGAAGTGAAGAGTAGGAAATGAAAAGCATCTAGGAGGCCAATACAATTAAAAAACACGCAATTTGGAGGCAAAGTTAAAGTATGCAAGCCTCAGGTGTCCTAGTTACTGACAGTAGGGTAACTAGCAAGGCAGTGTGCTTCAGTAAGTCTTGAATATTTAATATAAATTTAGAATAATTATAATGTTTTCGGACATTTGCTCTGCGCTACATACTGGAATACAAGGTTGGACGAAAACTGATGGATTGTTCTACACTCAAGGAATTGACAGTAAAGCGAGGGATTCATCCTGTAATGACATCACCAAAGCAATATTCTAATATTATGATTGAGATGGGTGCTCTTCATGAAAAGTATGTGACGCTGCAAGTTTATAAACCTAGGACGGCTGTGGGCTGAGAGGGCATATGAAAGCAGAGTGGAAATTAGCCAGAAATAGTCCGATTTGAGGTGATATACATTCCTAGCTGAGGAAATATTAATTTAAAGACTATCTTGGAAAGAAGCTCGCTTGTCCAAGAAATGGAAAAATTACAAGCATGTTGTGATGAAAAGGCTGAAGACAGAGCCAATGGCTGCTTACTTCACATGCAGCATTGCTACAATTCCTGTGGTAATGTTTTAAGGGTTTGGTAAAAAAAAAAAAAAAGAAATACACAATGGCTTGTTATTTTTGTCATGTTGATCCAGCAAGGTTAACTATATGCCAGAAACTCTAATATGACTAAAATGTATGAAAATTTTTAATTTTGAACATACTATGATGCTATAGACTAGGGTACCATTCATTGTGATACATGTCTTCACTTCACCCCAAACCAAATTTCACAGCTATTTTGAAAAAGTAGCCTTTTGATCACTAAAAAAAAACACCAGATGGTAACTAGGTCCGACCCAGTATAGGATATTTAATGGGCCTACAAAGGAAAACAATAAACTCTGAGAAACTTATGCAACAATAATGATGGATCTGCCTGGCTGCTGTAGTGCAGCAGTAATAATAGCACCGTGCAGTGCTGGAGGCCAATGGCGGCTGCCGTTTGGATCCCAGATCCACCTGAAAAACATGCCTGCTGGTCGCACATGTGCACACAGGTGCCCAGGATTCTGAGGATTTGGAGTGCTGGGGACAAGGGTCGCAGCATGACAAGACCCTGTGAAAGGTACTTTCTTTCTTCTCACTCTTGCTTTCTCTCTCGTGCCTGCACATGCATTATCACTAAAAGGAAAAAAAATCAATAATGATGCAAAGTTAACACTATCCTTAATTAGTACAGGTTATTTACAAATCAATAATGAGAAAATGAGTTTTAATATAAAATTGCCATAAAAATGTGTACAGGACATTATCCTAAGAGGAAATCTGGATAATTAGTAATAGTTCTTCCAGGAATCTTGTGTCTGTTTGTTTGTTTGTTTGTTTGTTTGTTTGTTTTCACTTTTATTTTTTCCATAGGTACATGCACTTACTGGAGACAGACAGACAGAGGGAAAGTGAGAAATTATCCCACAGGGCAGATGACCATACCACACCACCACTCCATTTTCCTCCATTCTCCTCTTGGAATTCTGGGCATGGGTACATATGCATCCAGTGTGATTTTTAAGCCACTGGGTTTAGAACTCAAACTGTGGACACAACGCGGGAGTCCAGCCCTTAACCACCACGTCTTCTGCTGGCCTCTCTTGTGTCTGTTTTGGTCCATGAATAGTGCTCTTTTTGACTTTTGCAAACATGTCATTGAACATCCCTTAAAAAAAAAAAACTTTTTTTTTTTTTTTTTTAAGTTTCTCCGTTGACTAACACTTTTAGGTCAAACCATGTGATAGAAAGAAATGAGTCCATGCTTTCTGTGTAAATCGTTAAATGGTTATTTTTTCAAGGTTATTATTTCCCATGGGTAAATGGTTATTACTTCAAGGCTCCTCTGTACAAGCATAGTTAAAAACATCTTGATCTGTTTTTGGTTTAAGGAGGTTTATTTCTCATTCATTCCTCACAAAAAAGGACAAAGCCTTTGGTGAAAGTACCTTAAAATTATTGAATGAGTAACAATATCATGAATAAAAGGTATTTTAATATTGGCATTCTTAGAGAATGATTTAATTGATTTAAATATTTTGTTTTATTAAAAACATCTGGACAACAGGTTAGAAAGAATGCAGCCCATTTCCAAGTGTCAGAAACAACTATGGAAAAGAAGACTCTAAAATTTGGAGCTATACCTTTTTTAGAGTTCCTTGGTGAAGAAAAAAACCTAAAGAGGTATGAAATTTAGTAGCAAAGACTTTGAGAAAGATGTTAATGAAAAGAAAATATTAAATGTGGCCATTAGAGATAAATGATAGCACATAGATATTCTATTTTTTTAATTTATGATAAAGTGCATGTGCATGCATGAGAGAGAGAGAGAGAGAGAAAAATGTGAAAGACAGAGAGAGAAGACCCCTCCTTAGGGCTCCGTCATGCTGTGATCTCCCTCTTCCAGACCAACAATCGCAGGCACGCCTTCACTTACCCAGTGTGCCCAGGCTGGGAAGTCCAACCACGGTCAGCATGTTATCTCCACTTTCAAAGTCTGACATTCTGCAGACTACACCAGAAACTAGTCAAGCATGTATAGTTACAACTAATGAAAAGAAAACAGAGAACTCAAAAACAACATAGCAATAATTTTATCAGGCAGACCTATTGCCCCGGCACCCAGCTCTTGATTCTATTTAATACCTTGCTGCCTGATGTGTAGCCAGACACTAAAAAGAAGTCATTCAGGCATCTTAGTCTATCTTGATAGGTCCTAGTCAACCCTACTGACTCATCCTACAATAATGACTCAGTGGGTTTTGTCTACATATGTCAATAAGATAATGTATTTGGGACAGTTTTGGCCCATGTATTTTCTGTGCTTGAAACCCTCAGAGTCTTTTGCCCACAGAACATGTCCAAACCATCCAAAGCCTTTCTCAATTGAAATACTACTTTTTTTTCTTAAGCCTTAGAGAAAAAAATTGAAACTCTGAAGAGTGTTTAAGAAAATACAGAACCATTGGGGGAGATGATTAACTCAATACCTTGTGAGAAGTAAACATCTGATAAATGTTAACTAAATTTAATCAAGAATTCTTTTTTGTTTCTGCCAAAATGTTCTTTACTATGTTTTAGGGTTCTTTTCTTGCACATAGCCTTCACTGTGAAACAGTCATTCTGTATCATATCGCTCTTCACCTCTCCCACTCACCAGTCCAGCTGTGGACTCTTCTGTGGAAATTTTATTTGGAAGGGCTTCTTGTGTACTTTTCTCCAGAACCTAGTCACTGATCCTCTCTGAAGGAAATTGTGAACTCATCCTGTTTCTTTGCTGCTTGAGCAGGATAGGGGAATGGGAGGTAAATGAGTAAGGTCATCTCATGGAGGATTGAAAAAGAACAGGAAGTACTTTGGATTGCTCTTTCCC
>NW_006159649.1:1409924-1413011 GCF_000334495.1 Tupaia belangeri chinensis
CTCCCTCCCCGCCCCCCCCCCCCCGCCCCCCGGAAGCACGTACGCCCTATAGCAAATTAAAAAAGGAAAGGAAAAGAGAAGACATCTTTGTTTAGGTTATACCATGGCCACATGGTTTATATGACTGCCTTGGATGACTGTGATTCGGAAAACCTTTTGGGAAAATGCATAAGCTCTGGATCTGAGTGTGTGTATGTGTGCGTATGTGTGCGCGTGCGTGCTAGAAAATGTTGATAACTGCTTAGTTGTTTATCACTCAAACTGTAGACTAAGGTGTCCGAGCATTTAAGCTCTTCAGATGAATAGCTTTTTTTTTGGAGAGGTTTTTGCTATATGGTATGTGCACTCGCCAGAAAGACAAAGAGAGACAGAGAGACAGAAAGCGAGAAATCCCCTCCCCCCAGGGGGGATGGCCACACCCCAATCCCTTCTCCTCCATTTTCCTCTCAGGATCTTGGGCACGCATGCACATGCACCCAGCGTGGGTTTAAGCCACTGGGTCCAGGATTCAAACTGCCATTGACTACAGGGGAGTCCAATGAAATAGCCTTATGCCAACTACTGGTCCCCAACCAATTTTCTGATTCTGGATATCACTCTAAATATAAGAAATTACATATCCTTTTACTTACACAATTTTCATTCTGGTTCTAGAGAACTTCCGTTTTATTCTAACAAATTATGTGATTCAGTTTTTAGTCAAATCACACTCACACACACATGCACACACCCAGAAATTCTGAATTTATTTGACCATAAAATGAGTTATGCCTATATTTTCATCAAGAAGTTGTAGTATAGATGTGGTGCTTCATTTAACTCCCCACAAATGGGCACAAGGTTCTGTGAGGTAGGTACCAAGTCCTCATGGTAGTGGAAAAAAAAAAAAAAGAGAGACAGAAGAAACGCAGAAAGAAGAAAACCTACTGACAGAAAAGAAAACCTCATGTCTACGTGGTCTCTGAAACAGAGAAAGTAAGCTTTTGGAGTGCTAAAGAGTTCCAGTTGCTGGTTTTCGTATGTCCCTTACAGTTAAGAATTCCTCTTTCATTTTGGTATACATAATGGGACTTTCTTCCTAGTAATCATAGACATTTAATGAAGATTGTTTTGTCAGTCCTCTCTAATTTTTCAACATGCATCTTTATCTCTATTTGTTAATGTCAGTGCTCTCTAAATATTCAACATGCATCTTTATCTCTATTTGTTAATACCATTTTTCTTCTGAAGTTTTATTTTCCCTTCTGTTCAGCTAGGACTTTAAACATTAAGAGAAGTCATCCAGAAAGTCTTCACCAATATCCACAAATGGAAATAATCAATCTCTCATGAAATCCCTGTGACACTTTCACATTCCTTTAGCACTTACCTTCCACAACTTCATTTTACAGAGTTGTCTGTGAACATCTAAGTTCTTCAATTGGATTATAATCTCCTAATAGTGTTTACCATGCTTTAGGTGTGTTTCAATATCTGAAATCAACTTTGGTGGTCTGAAATTCCTTGATATTTCATAAAGCTTAGTTGACTATGAAGGTGCTAAACTAAGGAAAAAAATAGAGAGATTTCAAATGAATTTGCACACTGATTTGCAGAGACCCTGAATTAGAAATTCCTGGAAAACATGTTAATATGCAGATATTTAGGCCCTTCCACAGAGCTGATACAGATTACCTGGAGGAGTATCCTGGGATCTACTTTTTAAAAAGTTATTTCCTTCATTAAAGACCAAGAGAGAAAGAGGGTCTTCACACCACAGTCCTCCTCCCTGCCCTTCACCCAGCCAGGATCACAGTGTGACCAGTGTGCGAGGTGACCACAGGTCTTTCCCACAAGGTCCCCAGCACTGGTGGCCATGCCCCTATTGGCTGACCTATGCCACTGGGCTGGGATCTACATTTTTAACAAGTTATTTTCACAGGGACTACCAGCACACCCACTGTGGGGACTGATCAGTTAGCTATTAAACCCTGCAGCTAGAAAGAGCCATCAAGGTTATCTGATGGAATTTCTCACTAAAAGCAAGATAAAAATGATGAATGTGAGGCATTGTATTAGTAAATACAGGAGAACTCAATTTTGGTCCTGTGGGATTACAGCTAGCTCACATTCCATTATGTGGTATCAAATTTCACCTCCACTGAAAACGTAAAACTGCGTACACCTTCTAAAACTTTCAACTCCATAACTTGCAATGGAGGAAATACGATTTTCAAACAACATCCTGGATGGTGCTGTAGAAGAACTTTGGAAAGAGAAATATATTGATTTCTGATATCACTATGTTTTGCTTACAAAGGAGTTTTCAGCATTATTTCAAATATTGGAAACCCATGAGATGAATATGATGTTTAATGGAGTGTAAGTCTTCAAAGAAACAACAAGAAATTTCTAATTAGGCTCTTCACAAAACACAACTGACAGAGCCACATGTTCTCTCCTCGGACACTGCATTATAATGATTTTGCCCGTTGTGATGTTCTGTTCTCACTCACCAACTACCAATGAATTGATTTCTGCAATTAGGGATGGAGTGGTACATAAACTGACAAGGGAACAGAAAAGATAAAAACAAACCCATTGGCTGGAGAAGGTGGCAGGTGATGGGTTTGCAAGGAAGCCGTTACACCTGGCTGCTAAGTTAGATAATTAACCTGCAAGGCTGAAATTTCCCATTTTCACATGAACCTGAGTAAACATGCACTGATCCCTCTCTCTGAATCGTCAAGGCAGATGTTGGTATAAAGCTGGCTTGACAGGTATAAAAATATGCTGAATTATCCATCCACTAATTACAGCAGTTGGCTAGAGCAGAGGTCAGCTCCGAGTGGCCAAGCAGACAGCCACATAAACAGTCTATCATTTTAAAGAAGAAAACAAAGAACCATGTTGTCAATTGATTTAAAGCGAAAGTCTTCTATGGTACATTAAAAAACTAAATAAATTACAAAATGTGGATACTTTGCCACAACTGACAGAAGCAAAATTAAGAGATTTAGTTTCCCACACCCATTTAATTCACTAATGTCCCTGCTGAAACCATTGGCAGGGTGGCATTTGTTGTAATTGTAAATTTTTTTTTCCCTA
>NW_006159649.1:1413346-1425739 GCF_000334495.1 Tupaia belangeri chinensis
ATGTGCTTAATTTGCAGGAAGTTTAGCATCTGTGAAGCTGCTCATCTGACGGCCCCAGAGACTAAAGTCTGTTTATTGGCAGAGGGGAAAGGCTGAGGCAGCCTAAAAGTCTAGGCTAATATTATCACCTTTGCCATATATCTTTGTTTTCAATCTGGAGACTGGTGAGCTTGGAGAAAAGGGCCTGTGAGAACCATTAGACAGTGACTAATCCCATCTGTAAGGCTGATTTTTGCTTGTTTGTTTGTTTTGAGCCGGGCATGATAAAATTAAAGAAATCAACTTTGTATTTATTCTGAGACAAGATATTTTCTCCCAGGACAGTCTCTTAGGGATACAATAACAAGAATTGAAGGGTTTGATAATTATTGGAAATGTTGGATTACAGTCTTGGGCTCCTACCAAAAAAGTCATCATTTTCTGACAAAAGTCTACTTTTACTATAGAGAAATGTAGGATGTGATCTTTATAGTCTGGGTTCTTTCATTGATTCTGAGGGTAGAGACTGCTTCCAATATTGACCATGGCTTTGCCAATATTCCCCCTTTCTATATCTTCCTTTCTCCCTTCACTAGAGAATAATAACTTGTGCCTACATTATAAGATATATTGAGGATTAAATGAGTTAATACATACATAACACTTAAAACAATGCTTGATAAGAGAAAGAAGGCAATGCTACTCGCTGTTATTGCTTTTCTCATGTAATCAAGCCAATCGTTATCCTCACAATTAGACAGAAATGTAAAAGGTCATTTTTTCAGGGTCATCAATATTTAAAAAAAAGTCTTCTCTCTTCCTTTGTCTTCCTCTTCCTCTCTCTCATGAAAGTCTCAATTGAAAGTATTTTTAAATTGTTAAGTTTTTTTGTTTTGTTTTGTTTTGAGAGGTTTTTTTGCTATAGGGTACGTGCGCTAGCCAGACAGACAGAGAGAGACAGAGAGACAGAAAGCGAGAAATCCCCCCCCAGGGGGGACGGTCACGCCGCAATCCCTTCTCCTCCATTCTCCTCTCGGGATCTTGGGCATGCATGCACACGCGCCCGGCGTGAGTTCTAAGCCACCGGGTCCGGGACGTGAACCGCGGTCGACTACGTGGGAGTCCAGCGACATAGCCATTACGCTAACTGCTGCTTCCCTAAATTGTTAAGTTTTGAGCCCCTTTTCCAATTCATGAAGAAAAGGCAGCTGCATATTTGATGCTCTTCATGGTGTTTAATAAGTTCACAGGACGGAGTTTTCATATGTGACTGGGAATGGCCCCGCACAGTTAATGCTGAACTTTTTTGTTATTTTCCACATCCAGGAAACTACAGTTACTTTTTTAGCCTTTGCTGCTAATTATGCCAGCACTTTCATAACTTTGATTCTTTAATCTTCACTTGCTCCTTCCTTAATAAGGTGTCATTGAGTAATTAATTTCATACAGGACTGGTTACATAATTTGTGGGGCCAAGTGAAAAATGAGAATGTGAGTCAGTCCCTTGTTAAAAATTATTAGGAATTTCAACATAGTGGCAGCAGAACACGTAACGAAGTGCAGATTCTTCCAAGTGCCAGGCCGTGCGTGGCATCCCAGGTGACATGGCCATGAAACTGGGTCTCATTTAGAGTATTTGGCCTTTATATTTAGAATATGAACTAGTTATAGTCACCTGCCACACTTGCACTGGTGTCTTCCCAGTGAAATTTCTTTTCTCTGGCATGTGGACACGGGCTCTTATTTGTAGGTTTTTTCACAAGCCGAAAATTCCTAAGTAAATATCCTTGTTATTTGAAGACTGTAAATTTCCCTGACTTTTCAGTAGCATTCCTGAATCCTTTAGTAAGAGATAGTACCAAAACAAACAAACAAACAAACAAACAAAAAACACAGAGCTAGTCAGTATTGTGGTTAAAACAGCTGGATCCCACATAGACAACCCATGGTATGAGTCTCAGACACAGTGGCTTGAAAATCATCCCAGCTGCATGTGTGTGCATGCCTGAAATCCCAAGAGGAGTGTGGAGAAATGTGGTATGGCCATCTCCCCTGGGGTTGCTTTCTCCTTCTGTGACTGTGTGTGCATTTCCAGTGAGCACATGCACCTTATAACAAAAGCAAAACAAGACATGATAAAACAAAATCATAGATTTAATATCTAAATATGAGCTATTCGTTGTAGCTATAAAAAGGAATTTCCAGATGACTGATTGAGGGAAGGAGAACTTGATCATAAAAAGAAGATGGAGAAGGAGAAGAAGAAAAGATAAAGAAGTGTTGATACAACCCACTCTCACTTAGCTTCTATTGACTTTATTACCTAATCTCATTTATTAATGCAATTCCTTTATCTATTTGATTCTGATCAAAAGAAGAATCAAAGTGTTTTTGGAAATTTTCTTAGATTTCTTCTATTTTTTAACCTTGTTTGTTTTTACTATGAGACTTGTGCATAAAAACAGAATTTTTAAAATACAACACCATTAGCTGTTCATCATTTCAAGTTTTAATGCCCAGCTTGCGACTTTATAGTCATTTCCAAAGAAATCAGTTGGAATACTGCAAAACATAATGCTTTGATGTAAAGTAACAAAAGTAGAGAAAATGGTAATAATTACCAAGGAATAATACTAATGCCCTTAAATATCTATGTTAGAATATCCAGAGCTTTATTAGCAAAGGAATATAGCAAAGGCTGTAATACAGAGACATAAATGCAACCTTTCAGATAACACTGCTCCATGGTTCACATAAGTTATTTTATGGAGGTACCACCTAGAGTTTATAAAAGGAGTATATGTATGTTATTATACACATCTTCAAAAGAGCCTTCTGTGGGTATCATTATTACATCTCACTTTATAGAAGTTGAAGCTCAGAGAATTGATATTTTCCAATGTCATGTAGCTAATAGCAAATGTCCTTGGAGAAGATGTTAGATTCAAAGCCAGAATTGCCATCATTATAGTGGTTTACAATAAGTAAACTTGAAGAGCCTACGAGATAGAGGAAATGAATGATTGGTTCATGAGCATAAAAGAAAACTGTCACAAGTTTGTTCACTGATTAATTCCTGCTTTCACCCATTCAAACACTTATTCAAACGTTCTTTCCTTTAATAAATGCACATTGATGAAAACTGCAACTGATGCAGATGGTTGTCTTATTCAGCTAAAAGTAGTGAATAGAATACATTCTTGACTTTTCGTCCTGACAGTTATATCATTGTGAAGCCAGGAAATGATGAAAAAACCTTCTGCTGTGAATGGAGTCACACCAAGGAGGAGTATTTGTGAAGTAGGAGTGGTGAGAATCTTGTGAAGAGGGAGCATGGCAGATACGAGGCTTTATAAAAATCAGAATTAAAAATCTTTACTATATTTTGGTCTGTCTTGAAGGAAAATTTAAATAATTGGGAAAGTTTGTTTTTCAAATAAGGTATTCATAGACCCTTTCCCCAGAGGTTCAGATTTAATTATTCGAGGCTAAAGCCTAGGTAAATGTGTGTAGTGTGTGTGTGTGTGTGTGTGTGTGTGTGTCCACACAGGTGCATGTGGTGTTTACATGCACCCATAAATTTAGTAAAACAAACTCAGAAAGGACAAACCAATGGAAAATGGAACCTCAGTGGGAGACTGGAAGTAGTAGAGAAGGAATATGACTGGAATGAGTCTAGTATAAGAAAACATTTTGAAATATATAAGTGTTTTATATATTTTTAAAATAAAATTACATAGAAAGGAGAGTTTTAATTTCAAGAAGTTGGTATTTTATAGTATATTCATTCTACTCAGAGTTTCATGCCTATAGTCAAACATTTGTTCATAGATGTTCCTGTATCAGCTAACCATGCTATTGTAAGTAGTTAGATCAATTAAGATATTTTGTTAACCAATAAAGGGGGGTAGAAAAAAAGGAATGGAAAGAGATAGAGTGAGAGGAAGGTAGGATATGGCAGAGGGTGAGAAATGGAGCAGGGGGCAGTTATATATATATGAAACAAGAAACGGAAAATTATTTGTGATAACATGTATGAGTAAGCCACTATATAGTGTATTCTGGATGGTAAACTACATCTTTTATGGTGTGATGATGTTCAATGAATGAATGCAAAATAACTAATTAAAAAGGAAAGAAAAAATTATATACAACAGACACATGAATGAAAAAATATCTGTTGCTGAAAAAAAAAAAAAAGGAGAGATTTAAGAAAGAAAGACTGAAATTAAAAGTAAACAGAAACCAGAGAGTACAGAATCCTAACTACATATTTGGCTGGCCCTGGTCTAAAAACAAAAAGAAATACAACAAAGAAACTCATCATTACATAATAAGTTTACTCAGAATGTTTATTTTCATCATGATATTGGTATAGCAATTCTTAATTTTTGTGTTTTAAGGTACAATAAAATAAGTGTAATTATGTTTGTAATAGCCAGCGTTTGTCACCATAGGTGAAGAAATATGAAGATATGGAATAAAAAGGAATGAGAGTGGTCAGTAGGTGGCGTGGTGGTCCATATGGCCTACTGTAGTTTGAGTCCTGGACCTGACAGCTTGCTTTTTCATTTTCCCTCTCTCTCTGTCTCTCTCTCTCTCTAGTGAGCACATGTACACTATGGCAAATTTAACAAAGTAATAATAACAATGATGATAAAATTAAATAAATAATTCTTTAAAAAAAAGAAAGAAAAGAATGAGAAAAAAATCCCATGATGTTGTATTTGAATTGAAGTTATTATTAATGTGTAGTTATGCTTAGATATATCCCCTATAGATCTGCTCACTGACAGGACATAAAATCAATGAAACAGTTGTAGCTATAAGCACACACAGTAGTTCCCAGATCAGGTTTCTATTCATGACTAAAGAATTAGGACTCTGGAAATCAGTTTGTGTCAGAAATATATTCTTTCACTGAAAAATTACAAGGAAAGATGAAGATACCTTTGTCTAGCTTGAAAGAAATCCAAGTGGCCAAAATAAAATTACATAGAAAGGAGAGTTTTAATTTCAAGAAGTTGATATTTTATAGTATATTCATTCTACATTTAAATAAGGACAATAAAATATATTAATGCATTAATGATAAATAGAATAAATAATAATAAATCAATCTGCTGTTATACTCAAGTTACATGAGGAGAAACAGAATGGATACATTCTTGTTTTTGAAAATAATGTCTGCTAATAAATGTAGAGGAAAAAATAGAATTAGAAAATGACCATTTTTTAAACCACTAGTACGATAATTGATTAAGATCATCACTGGTTACAGAAATCATTTGAATTATTTTCACAGTCTCAGATCATTGTTCTACTAATGAGTTATTCCAATGGGGGAAATATATTTTCAGAAAGAAGAGCTCTGGTCAAAAACATTTTAAGCAAATATTTCAAATTAACATCAGCAGTAATGGGACGAATTATTAACTGTCACTCACTAAGCATAATGTCCAAATTATTTGAATCCAGTAACGAGGAAATCATCAGATATGTGAAATATTTTTATGAATCAACTACCCTTGATTTTTCAAAATGTTATTGTTACAGAAAAGCAAGCAATAAGGAAAGAAAGAAGAAAGAGAAAGAAGAGAAAGATAAAAAGCAAAAGCGGATTATTTAAAATGAAGGAAACTAAAGAGATATCACAACTCAATGCAATGTATGACTGGTTTTTTTCTTGGATAGGAAATTTTTAAAAAGGACAGAAACGATATAAAAGAAACTTCGGGTAACAACGAGTAATTAAAATATAAACTATATGTCATATTATCAGTGCTAAATTATTGACATGATAATGGCATTATGTTATATAAAATAATATCTTTGTCCTTAAACATATACCAAAATATTTAGAATAGAATATATTAGAACTTATTTCCAAGTCTCTGTGTGGTCACAGAGAGAGAGAGTGAAAGAGAAACTGTGGCAAAATAATTTAAACTGATAAATCTGTTTACAAGATATGCAGGTATACATTTTTCTTTAGGTATGAAAATATTACCAATAAAATTGGGAATATAATAGACATTGAAGAAAACAGAAAAGATGATATATAATTATTTTAAAATGGAGATGTGTAATACACAGAAATTTAAGCCATTACACACACAATTGAAAGACAAATGAAAAACAAAGGGGGTGATCAAAAGTAAGTTAAATATATTTAAATACCTTTACTAAAAAACCTGAAAAGAAAAAAACCCTAAGTGAAAACTAGTCTAAGTTAATGAGTAGAAATAACTTTAAAGAAAGAACTAAGTTTCTAGAAACATACAATCTACAAAGATTGAATGATGAAGAAACAGAGAATCTGAGCAGATGAAAAGCGATTAAGGATATTAAATCAAGAAGTAAAAATTTTACAACAAACAAAAGCCCAGGACTCGTGGTTTCACTCATGAATTCTACTAAGCTTTCAAAGAAGAATTAAAACCTATCCTCAAACTCTTTCCAATAACTGAAGAGGAGGGAACACTTCTAAACTTATAAGGCCAGCACTAACTTGAATCTCAAACCAAATAAGGACACAATTAGGAAAGAAAATATAGACCAATATTCCTAAAAACATAGATTCAAATATCTTCAACAAACACTAGCAAAACGATTCAATAGCCCACTAAAGGGATCACACACCATGATTAAGTGATATTTACCTTTGGAATGCAAAGATGGTTCAACATAAGTAAATCAACAAATGTAATACTCCACACAAATGGAATGCAGAATAAAAATCATATGATAATCTCAATACAGTCTGAAAAATCGTTTGACAAAATTTAACATCATTTCATGGCAAAAAGCTGATACGACTTTATGTATAGAAGGAATATACCTCAGCACAATACGCCAAATATGAGAAGCCAATACCTAACTTTAAAATCAACAGTAAAAAATCAGAGAACTTTTCTACTGAGAGTAGAAACAAGACAAAGATATCAACTCCAACATTTTTATTCTAAATAGTCTGCTAGTAGGAGCAATTAGGCTAATAAAGAAAGGAAAGCAACTAAATAGGAGAGAAAGAAGTGAAATTATTTCTGTTTTATGATCTTATATAGAAAAAACTCTAAAGACTGCATGAAAGAATGATCAGAACTGATTTAAAAATTCACATTTCTGTTCACTAATAATAAACTACCTGAAAATTTTAAGAAAATAACCCCACTTTTAGTAGAAAAATTATAGAATGCTTAGGAATAAATTTAACCAAAAAGGTAAAAGATCTGTACACGGAAAACTATAAATAAAACATTGGTAAAAGAAATTGAAGAAGATATGGATATATGGGAAATATATTCTACTCATGAATTGGAAGAGTAAATATATATACCATTGAAAGTTATATAAAGATTCTCTGCAATTCCCTTCAAAAATCCAATGACAACTTTTAGAGAAATCAAAATATGCCTGTATTCATAGGACCACCAAAAATATTCATAGTAGCCAAAGAAACCTTGTTAACAAAACAACAATTGTAGAGGAATCACTCTACTTGACTTCAAAAGATACTACAAAGCTATAGTAATCAAAATTGCATGGTGCTGGCATAAAAAACAGACATATAAACTTACAGAGTACAATGGACAAACCAAAAATAAACCTACATACTTGCGATCAAGTGATTTTTAACAGACATGACAAGAACACACAATTGGGAAAGGCAGTCTCTAATAAGTGATGGTGGAGAAATGACATCCAAATGCAGAGGAATGAAATTAGACCTTTATTTTATACCATGTTCAAAATCAATACAAAAGGAATTGAATGTGGGACCAGAAGTTAGCATAATGGCTATGTCACTGAACTCCCATGTAGTCGACAGTGGTTCAACTCCTTGACCCAGTGGCTTAAACTTATGCTGGGTACATGTGCTTGCGTGCCCAAGATCCCGAGAGGAGAATGGAGGAGAGGGGATTGTGGCGTGGCCATCCCCCCCTAGGGGGTGATTTCTTGCTTTCTGTCTCTCTGTCTCTCTGTCTCCCTCTGTCTCTCTGGCAAGTGCATGTGCCCTATAGCAAAAATCTCTCTCGCAAAAAAAAAAAAAGGAATTGAATGCTTAAACTTTTTGTTTAATCATTCCAAATCTAAAACTGTAAAACTAAAATGACTGGAAGAGTACAAAGAAGAAATGTCCCAAGATGTTGGTCTGGACAATGATTTTTTTTGTGGGGGGGGGGGAATATGACTACAGACATACAAATGACAAAAGCAAATTGACAAATAGATTCCCATCAAATTAAAATATTTCTGCATAGCAAAAGGAACAACAGAGTGAACAGACAAATACAAAATAGGATAATAGGTTTGCAAAATATATATCTGAAAAAGGGTTAATATCTAAAGTATATAAGGAACTCGAACAATTCAATAAAAAAAATCAAATATACTCATCAAAAAAT
Source organism: Tupaia belangeri chinensis (assembly GCF_000334495.1). Classification (NCBI taxonomy): domain Eukaryota; kingdom Metazoa; phylum Chordata; class Mammalia; order Scandentia; family Tupaiidae; genus Tupaia; species Tupaia belangeri. The sequence goes on from NW_006159649.1 coordinate 1,421,734, forward strand.
GGGCAGGTACAGCCATGGTGGCATGCACTGCTAAGATGTTGTGGTCTTCAGGCTAAGACCACATGAGAGGTCCTAGTTCATTCCCTGTCCAACCTAAAAAGGCTGGGCATGATGGCATGCATCAGTATTTCCAAGACTGAAGCTGAAAGATTGCATGCTGAAAGCTGGCTTTGGCAACATAGTGAGACCCTGTCTAAACGAGGTACGGGCATTGCACTATATACTTGTAGTCCTAGTTGGGAAGTTAAAACTAGAAGATAAGGATAAGGTGAAAGAATGTCTTATTAAAAAGGAAAGAAACAGAGAAAGAAGGAAAAAAAGAAGAAAGTAGAAAGAAAAGAGAAAACTATTTCTGAGAAGAAAACATACAAATTGGCAAAGATGTACATGAAAAAATGCTCAACACTACTAATCATCAGGGCAATACAAATTTACACTACAAAGAGATATCATTTCATATCTGTTAGGAAAAACTATTACTTAAAAGATAAACAAGGCCAGCTGGTGGCATGGTGGTTAAGACAACTGAATCTCACGTGCCAGACTGCATGGTTCAAGTCTCAGATTTAGCAGCTTGAAAACATGCTGGGCATGTGTGTGTACATTCCCAAAATCCCAAGAGCAGAATGAAGAGAAAAAATTGTGACATGGTCATCCTTCCTAGAGTATGATCTCTCTCTCTCTCTCCCTGCCCCATGAGTGCACATTTCCTATAGCAAATTTTAAAATTTAAATAAAATAGGCACCATCAGTTGGCATAATGGCTATGTCGCTAGACTCCCATGTAGTCGACTGTGGTTCAAGTCCTGGACCTGGTGGCTTAAACTCATGCCGGGTGCATGTGCGCGCATGACCAAGATCCCAAGAGGCGAATGGAGGAGAAGGGATTGCGGCATGGCCATCCCCCCCACTGGGGGGTGATTTCTCACTTTCTGTCTTCTGTCTCTCTCTATCTTTCTGGCAAGCACACACATCCTATATCAAAAACCTTTCCAATAAATAAATAAATAAAATAAAATAAAAAAGAGAAGACATAATAAGGGTTGTCAAGAAAAGGGAAGACTGTGGAGTCAGCAGGTGGCTTGGTAGCTGAGGTGCTGGACTCCCACATGGCCAAGCACGGTTTGAGTCCCTCTGGTCAGGATATAAATATATATACTACTAATATATAAAATACAATAAATATTTTTAAAAATAAAATGAGCCATTTAAAAAAGAAAGAGAAGAGAACCCTTTAGTGGAATGTAAATTAGTACTGTCATTATGAAAAACAATATTGAATTTATTCATAAAACTAAAAATAAAACTGTGATATAATCTAGCAATCCTACTTTTACATCCAGAGGAATTGAATCAGTAGACTGAAAAGATATTTGCACTTCTGTGCTTATTGCGGCATTATTCACAATAAATAGCTAAGATATGGAAGCAACTTAAATGTCCATCAATGGATATATGGATAAATAAAATTTAGTAATATATACACAAGAGAATACTATGTAGCTTTTTAAAAAGTACCATTCCACAAATGCTAAAATCTAGGAAAAAAAAGATGTCATTTGTAACAACATAATAAACCTAGAGGACATTATGCTAAGTGAAATAAACCTGTGAACAAGTACAGAGAGACAAATGCTATGTGATCTCATGTGTGGAATCAGAAAAGGAGGAATTCACAGCAGTAGAGAGCAGAATGGTAATTTTGCTACTCGGAGGTTAAGAGAGATGCTGGCCAAAGGGTACAGAGTTTCTGATAAACAGAAGAAATCAGTTTTTGAAATTTGTTGCACAGCATGTTGACTATAATTTATAATAATGTACTGTATATTTCAAAATTGTTAAGAGAGCAGACTTTTAGAGTTTACACAAAAAAATTATAATAAGTATGTGAGGGGATGGGAATGTTAATTAGCTTTATTGTGTCATAGTTTCATATATTAAAAGTAACTATGCACTCCATAAATATATACATTTACTATCATTTAAATAAATATAATAATGAATAAAGCAAGTCAAAAGCAGTACAATTTTCCAATTAATGCAGGAATATACAACTTTAGCAGTATTTAAAAATAAAAAGGAGTAATTAATGCTATAAAAATACCTAGTCCCACAACCAGCAGGTGGTGTCATGGTTAAGACATTGGACTTCCACGTGATTGCCCATGGTTCGAGTTCCATACCTGGCTCCTTGTTTTTTACTTTCTCTCTCTTTCTCTCGTTTTTGTCTCTGGTGAGCACATTTACCCTGCAGAAAATTTTAAAAATAATAATAAATAAATAAACTTAAATAATTCTAAAAACCAAAACAGAACAAAAAACTATTCCCAGGTTAGCTCCATAGCCTAGTGGTTAAGAGAACTGGATCCCACGTGGTCAACTTCAGTTTGATTCTTGACTCTGGAGTCTTGTAAAAGGGGAGAGAAAACTGAGATATACTGAGGAAGAGCAAGGGTTGGAAAGGCAGAACCAGAGGCAGGAATGGGAAGAGAAAGACACAGAGGGGATGCGAGGAGAGGGGTGAGGGCAAAGGCAGGCACGGAGGCAGGTAGGCACAGGGGCAGAGGTGGCACCTGCTGGAACAAGGGCAGAAGAACGGGGAGCACAGTATGTGGTTCTGCTAAAATGGAGAAGACAGAGCATGTATTGTAGGGAAGGTCCACTATTTGCAAGGAAGTGGACATTCCAGAGTACAAGGCCCTTGAAAAACTGACATTCAATCCAGTTGCTCAGCGAGGAGGCTGTCTTACAAGGGCTGAGACAAAAGAGCTGCAGGATAGTTTTGGCCCAACTAAAGCTTAAAAAAACTTCTCCATAGTTCAACAAGCTAATCATTTTTTTAAATTTTTTTAATTTTTTTAGTAATTTGGGCTGCCTCCTTTTAAAGTCATTACTGGAAGATGACTTATTAAAATACGAATAATCTCCAAATAAACCATACCTCTCATTCTTAATATCACTGCCAATATGTTATCAATTATAAGATATATATTATAGATAATCTATAATGTACAATATGTTGTGATTATTCATGGTGAGCATTTATTGAGCGTTTATAATAGACGGTCCTGAGGTGTGCTTTTATTTACAAGAGAACATTGAATTATCACAGCCACACCATGAAGTAGGTAGAGTTATGGTCTCCATTTCACAAATGGTAAAATCTAAGCGCATTCATCTGGTGAACTCAGACACAGACATATCGAACCGTCTTTGAAATTGGGTGCCCAATCTCTACGCCATTTTAGGAGGTTGGGTTTATACCTTTATATGTCTATACTTTTTAATTCTGAGATATTGGAAATTTATGAGGATAATTCAGAGTTCTGAACTGCTTTGACCATCACACACTGTAAAAGACACATAAGCATTATTTATGTTTGGTAGTATTTTTATAGTGTACAAGAGAGCTCCACATCACTAAACCTACAGAGAAAGGAGTACTGTCAGGCTCTTTCTCTCAGTTCTGCATTTCTCCCCTACCTTTTCTCCATGGAGGATAAACCATGGCAGGGTGTAAAAACAAGCCACGCGGCTCAGCGCTTGGAAATTCACCGTCAGCAGTCTTGCCAGGCATGTAGGTGGACTCCTGTTCTTTAATGGTGATAATTCTACACCTCATCTCTCCATTTATTTTTGTATCTTATTTTTTTTTCAAGTTCTTTTATACATTCAATCACCTCATTTAGTTTACAAAGTGGATATTCCAACATATTTACATTTCTCCCTAGTCCAGTTGATAATACTATAAAGTTATTTTCAACAGGTAATACTCCATTTTTTTGTCCCATTAATGCTTTCCTCTCCATTTTTCTCCTTAATATTCTTTGTCTCTCCATTTAGTTACCCAGCCTAGAGCTTTTAGGGCATCAATTGCTTTGATCTTGTTATTAAATCCAACTTTACTCTGAACTCAAGTTTTTCCTTGAATCTGAATTGAGAGGCAGAGAACTACTAGTAGCCTAGGGACTTCTTAGATTCAGATACAAAATTATATATATATATA
>NW_006159649.1:1425890-1473514 GCF_000334495.1 Tupaia belangeri chinensis
GGAAAGAGTTGGAAACAAGTGCCAAGATCCTTCTGCCCCAGCTTCCCAATTTGCTAAGATTACAGATGCGCACAACTGGCTCAGCATGTTTGGTATAGCACCAGAAACCAAACCAGGGTCTTCCATGCAATCTCCAGCCTCCCAAGCAACGTTGCTTGCTACCTTTGTACCACCACAGCTGGTACATATTAACTATATTTTAAATTATTATCAATCCCAGATCACTGTGCTTTCCTTGCTCTTTAGTCTGAAATTTCCAACACTGAAGGAACATTTTATTGTTCATCTTTAATTGCAAGTAAACAACCATAGAGACTCCCAATTATATGAGAACTACTGATATAATATTAGGGGAGAATATAAAAATAATATTTTCCTAACACTCAACTGAAATTTTTTTTTTTAGTATTTTTTTTTCTATAGGGTGCATGCACTCACCAGAGAGACAGAGAGAAATAAACTGAGAAATCACCCCCAAGGGGGAATGGCCATGCCATAATCTGTTCTCTTCCATTCTCCCCTTGGGAGTTTGGGCATGCATGCACACATCCCCAAGATGAGTTTCAAGCCACTGGGTCCAGAACTAGAACTGTGGTCAGTTACATAAGAGTACAGTGCCTTAACACCTATGCCCATCACTGGCCCCCTCAACTGATTTTTAATCTACAGTAAATTGCCTCAGACAATCTCAAACTCAGGATTATATTTTGACTGCTTAGTTATATTTACTTATTTTCCAATTTCGTAGAACACTTTAATGAATTCATGCATGATATATCAGCTTTTTGAAAAGATGGCACTTATATTGGCATACAGTGAACAAGAGCATTCTCCAGAAATAATTTACTCTATAATAATAGACTCCAAAGAAAAAGTGGAGGAATGTAAGAATTTGACCACTCAGATATGCAATATTTGTAGATAAATGTAAATCAGTTTATTTCAAGTTGAACATTCTTTCCTAAAATTCTACATATAAAAATAACATTTTCTATATTAATAGATTTACACATTAGAAAGTATTCACAATGCTCATCCTAGGGAAGATTAATAAGTCATTGCTTTGTGAATCAGAGCCTAATCTCTCAAACAATTTTCAGATTTTTTCCAAGCTACAAGAATTAGGGAACTTCTATTTGGACGAGCAGAATCACGCAACTTGGTTAAGCTTTAAGCCATAAATTTTTCTTCATGATGGGCTCTGAATTGTCCTGAGTATCCAAGTCTTCCCAAGGCAACTTCAGAGACTCTGCATAATGTAGGACATTCTTCATAGGAATCCTGAAATCCTCAATCAATCATTTAGAAGTCAAAAACAAAAGCCTGTAAATTTGTTTTAAATTTAACCAGTTACATAAAGAAAGTGAAAAAGTAACCACACCAGAGTCTGTGTCATGTTCGATTTTGGCAAAGGTGATCTGAATGATTTGTGAGATTCCCTACGTGCCTCTGTTTCCTTCAGATGATTGAGAGGATGAGATATTTTTAATTTCTTAACTGACTATAAAAGCTTCATGTTCTTTATCTTCCTTAGGGATGTCCTAGAGTCAAGGATCTTTCATGTTTGATGTCAAATTATTTCATTTATCCTAGCAGCTGACAAATATTTTATATCTATTTGATTGGTTTCATTATTCTTTTCTTTTTTGTTTTTATCTATTCACTCATGTTTCAATGTGCAACACAATTTGACATTCTATTCCATTGTTTTAATTAAAAAAAATGAAATGTGGGGTGACTTTGTGAAATAAAAACATTGTAAGTAAACATCGCTGGTGGTTAAAGTGAGCTCTAGTCAGGCTGCAGGGATCAGTTGTCACTCTGCAAACGACTTTCTTAGTACATTTGGATTATCCTGACAACACTTTTTTGATGCCCTATGCACCTCTTGAGCCTCTATAAAAAAACATTTTGTATCAGTACCTGGCACTGTTGTGGGAATCAAATTGATTATAAACTAGTAAACATAATGATATGCAGGCTACTTAATTAATTTTTAGCTGTTGAAGATACTCTCATAAGACTGTTCCTCAGGAGATTTTTGGTCAGTAGCAATAATTAGGACTCTTATTTCTAATTTAAAAATTCTATGTGCTCTTACTCATTCTCAACTAGAAAGTAGACAGGCAAAAGTGGAAGCAAGGAAGTCTTTCAGCAGCATGCGTTATAAGTTAGTAACACAACCACTGTATCACCTATTAGTCATTCAGTATACTTGTTCAAGTTGGAAAATAAAAGCAGTTGAACATTTTTCTATAGTAGTCTTGTTCACAGATGATGTTTTCAGGCTTGACAGTTGACCCGAAGGAAATGAGCTTGGCTTGATTTTTTTTTTTTTTTTGAGAGGGTTTTGCTGCAGGGTGTGTGAGCTCACCAGAAAGACAAAGACAGAAAGTGAGAAATCATCCCCGCTGGGGGATGACCACGCCACAGTCCCTTCTCCTCCATTCTCCTCTAGGGATCTTGGGCATGCATACACACGTGCCTGACATGAATTTAAGCCGCCGGGTCCAGGACTCGAACCACGCTCAACTACATGAGAATCCAGCAATATAGCCATTACACCAACCGCTGGTCCTGGTTTGGTCTAAGTGCCAGATTCTTCTTACCTTGTCATCTCAGGGCATATGTACTGGAAACAAATGCTTTCCAGTTGAAACACAAATAAAAGTACATATTTTCATCAGCCTCAGCTACAAGAGATAGCTAGGCTAGGTAGAATTAGTAACTACTTAAAATAGTATACTAAGAGACATGTTAGGGGGAGGAAATATCCCACATCAGACCCTATGAGCCTAAAATACCTCTGGGGAGCTGGTGGGCATCCTCAGAGCACTGTCAAACTCCAGGAATACTGTTCTTCTCATTGATTCAATGCGGTCTTTCACAAGTGGGTTGATGATAAGGGAAGCTTACACAGTCTCTGGAAAAATTACAAGAATAATGACTAGTTTGGACAAAATAATTCACCCCCCGAAATATTGAATAATGGATGCTGTGAGTCACTTCCCAGTTTAAGCTACATTCCACCCAGTGTCAGGATGATTGCTCTCTTTGTGGTACGTAAACTGCCTGTGAACGGCTATCCATTCACTTGGAGTGGCATTAAATCCTTTTTCCTACAAACCGTAAAAGCTCCATTTTCCCAGCTTGCCAACTTTTATCCTACCCTCCAACTATGCAATCAGAAATAGAAAAAAATGTGGGGCCAACAAATTGCTGAACTATTCTATCAAACAATATGTCAAGGTCTAGGTCTTTACTGCCTTTTAAGAAAAGTTACTACTTTTCTTGTGCGTGCTAATAATCTATCGTTCATCCAGATGGCAGTTATACCACTCTCGTTGCCCTCCATTCACCGCCACCTTAAAAGATACACTGATATTTATGAACACATAAAACCACACGTGATCTATTTATCTAACCAGATAGGTTCCATTATAACATCAACTCAGGTCTCAGTCATGAATCTTTTTCTGAAATGTTGCCAGATCGTAAGTATTCTCTGAAAAACCTGCCATGAGCAGGTAAGAAGTTGAAATTATCCACTTACAGTAAGGTTTCACAAGAAGGTGATCATAGAGTAAAATTAAAATGTGATTAGAATATTGACAATGTTTTTCTATATTGAACATTGGGAGAAGATAGAAAATTGGGACAACACCTAACTCAGCTGCTTCATATTCCACCTCTCCAGCTCAGCCCCAGGCCACAGTGGGACCAGAGAAATTAATGTTAGTCAGAAGAAAGATGGCTGCTGTCTGAGAGGAGATGAACCATTGCTGCCTCTGCAGCCAAGAGGTACCTGAGACCATGGCTACCACCTGTGTCTGAATCCCCAGGACAGAGGAGTTGGAAGGGACTGAAAAAGTGTCAGAAAAGGTTAGCAGGAACTTCTAAAAGGCAGAAACTTCTGGTTTACATAGTTACCACTTTGAGAAATAAGGAGGAATCAATTGCCTAAAGCTGGTGAGGACCTCTCCCTCCAACCTCCCCTTCAGGGGTGAAAACAAGAGACAGTCTTCAAAACTATGAATCCCAAACTCTCTCTGTGGACTCCAGTACTCCCCACCTGCAGAGAAGCAAAGAAACTGGCCCAAAGCTTACACATATCATAGGGAGGTACATGAGACAAAAAAAAAAAAAAAAAAAAAAGTGATTGAGAGAAACATCATTAAAAGCAAATATAGTAAACTCCAGAACTGGTGCACTGTCCCACACGGGAGTCAGTGTCTGTGTGTGACCATGGAGAACTTGAGATGCGGTTACTCCGGATTCAGATATGCTATAACTGTATAACCCACTATGACTTCACAGACTTAGTACAAAAAGGAGAAAACAAAATATATCTTCTTAGCAATTATCTTTATTAATAATATACTGAAATAATGTTTTATACATGTTGCATATATTGAATTAAATAAAACTTAAAATTACTCATGACCATTTTATTCTACTTCTTTTAATGTGACTATCAGAAAAGTTAAATTATCAGGCCTGTCATGGTCTAAAACACAAGGATGACACAAATTCTCATTCTGTTTTCTGTGTACTATTTTTTTTTTTTCTTTTTTCACAGATATTTTTGCTATAGGCCACATGTGCTCACCGGAAAGACAAAGAGACAGAAAGCAAAAAATCACCCTTCCCCAGGGGGTGGACGGCCATGCCACAATTCCCTTCTCCTCCAATCTCCTCTCATGATCTTGGGCATGCATACACACTCGCTCAGTGTGAGTTTCAAGCCACTGGGTCCAGGACATGAACTGCGATCGATTATGTGGGAATTCAGTGATGTAACCATTACACCATCTGCTGGTCCCTTCTGTGTACTATTAATATAATACATTAGGTTACGTAGAGACGGTATTATAAAAATGTATGTTTAAAAGTCGTGAGAAAGGAACACTCCAGAAAAGTATATGCATATCATACATTTATATGAGGAACTTCAAAATCTTCATGGAAAGTATAATAAAAATACAAGTTAACTTTGGTACAATAAAATTTAAAATCCACACAGTTTTATTTTTTTATATAATATGTATTTCCATAAACATTTTTAAGGCCCCTCATGTAGGTAACTTTAAAATAGAAAATTAAACCTAAAATGTAGACTAAAAAGTGTTAAACTAAACTCATCTAGCCTAAAACAGCTGCTCTACTCCCACACTTGTATTCCTATGGATAAGCTGACATCGTACCTATTTTAGGCTGTTTTCCTTGAGCTGGTTACTAAGTTATAGTGGATCACACTAAACACACTTCAATCACAGAAAGCCTACCTTCTAAGCTGTTCCTGCAGTCTACCTCCAGCTATAACCAATGACTTCTCTTCTTCACTTCCTCACTTATGTTTTATTGTATGACACTTCCCCTTTTACTGTACACATCACTTTCCTGTTTTGCTGACTTAAATGCTGAGTTGACCACAAGGCTAGCCAGAGTCATCCGGAAGTCTGGAGACAACTGCCCAATTTAAATCATGTTAAGATTTGCTCAATTAAAACTGTTAAGTTGACTGGTTTACTTTTCTTTTAACAGTGTGTGTGTGTGTGTGTGTGTGTGTGTGTGTGTGTGTTTCTTTTCTTTTTTAGGTTTTTGTACTCACCAGAGAGTGACAGAGAGAGACAATAAGAGGAAAAGTGAGAAATAACTCCCCAGGGGGATCACCCCTGCACAGCAACCCTTTTTCCATTCTCCTTCTGGGATTTGGGGCATCCATGCACACACACCCTGGGTGATCTTCCAGCCAGATTCAAGCTGTGCTGGTCAGGTGGGAGTCCAGGATTATAACTGCTACATCACCTGCTAGCCCCAATATGTGTTCTTTTCAAAACTCCTATATGGAAAGCTTTTTATAAAGAAAGAAATCGTTCATTGAAAAACAAAACAAGCAAACAAAAAAAGCGGAAAGCATAAAATATGTTAATTAGAACACAGAAAAAATGTTTTAACTATATGAAGAAAAAGCAATGAGATAAAGGTGAGCATGTTGTTCCAAGGACATTTCATGGTACAAAAAAAAAATAGTATGCCAATAATAATGGCACATACTAAGGCAGTGCCTACTAGTGATTAGGGTCATGCTTCTCTCTCTAACCTTCACTGATCCTAGAGATGCCACAAAAACATTGTGTCCTTGGGCAAGTTTCTTAGTGTTTTATTCTTGGTTCTGCCCAAAGTAGAGTCTGAGACAAAGACTTGTATGCCAATAGTTTTCTCAGTTACTAAATCAAGGGAGAAGGCATGCAGGGCATTGGGAGTAAGTAAAGAAATCCAGGTTAAAAATGCTTATCAATTGGATACTCATGTCAAGACCTTCTGAGGAATTGTATGAAATGTGTCTCAGAACTGTCTATAGCAAGGGGACACATTTATCACTGCCTCCAGGCCCCCATGAGTTAGAAACAGATTCACAATGCCACCAGACTTCATTGTTCCATGTGAGACTCTGTATTATGCTTGCACAAATGTAAAACTGTGGTTGCCCCAAATGTGGTGTAGAAGAAGCTGGGGTAAGGAGTTGTATGCTTATCCAGCTGTGATTGACTTCACCTTTGTCAAGCTCATCAACACTCTTTGAACTTGACTGCTCTAGTGGTAGCCATAGGAAGAGTTGATGTAAAGGATTTCTGAAACGATGTGTGAGTATGAAAGATTAAATACCTGCAGGTCCCAGTTTTCTCTCTCTGAAATGAGGGTGAGCGTAGTACCTTTCACTTACCATTGTTAGGAGGATTAACCAAGGTAGTGATTGTGAAACCTTTAGCACAATACCTAGGACAAAACCCTCACCAGATAATTCTTCACTCTTTTATTACTTAGTATCAACAATATTATGCTGTGTAACAAGTAATCCTCCAGGTTTTAAAATAAATTATTTAATTTTATTCTTTCTTTCTTTCTCTTTCTTCCTTTTTCTTTCTTCCTTCCTTCCTTCCTTCCTTCCTTCCTTCCTTCTTCCCTTCCTTTCGTTTGCAATAAGGTATATGTGCTAACCAGAGAAACGAGAGAGTGAGAGGAAAAATGAGAAAGCAAGCAAGCCATCAGGTCCAGAGCTTGGACCACAGTTGGTCATATGGGAGTCCAACACCTTAACCACCACGCCACCTGTTGGCCTCTAATCTCCCAATTTTAAGGGCTTTTAATAGATCGTTGTTTTCTCTTCTTTTGATTGTTTATTGCAGGATCTGATCATATAATCACCTAAGAACCAACATTGTGATGATAAAGTTGATGAAGAAAATTAAAAGATAATGAAAATAGAAAACAAATACCAGAAGGAAGAAAATAAACTTTTGATGCTTTTCTGTCTGCAAGAAGCAACTTGGAGAATGAAATGACATCTGCTCTTCCACTCTTTTCTCCATATTTGTGTCCAAGGGACCCTAAATTTCAATACTGTCAAAGATGTTAAAGACTATGCCTCCATATTGTATTATTGAATATAGCTATATTAAAACCAAGATCTACCATGAGGAAAAATTAGTAATATAATATATTATATCTTCCAGAGATAGGACTTTGTGGTGGTTTGGGAACACTAGAAGGGTCAGTCTGATGAAAGGTCAGGAAAATGGAAGGGGCTGCTTGGGAAAGAACAGAACTGCAGAGAGAGAATGAGTACACAGCTGGGTGCTTTCTCTGATATTCAAAAAAGATACTCTGGCTTCTGCTGGCATCTTGTTTTTCAGAGCCCCCACCTGCTGTGCTAATGAGGTGAAAAGTGACCTGCCTGCTCATTTTTTTGGCTCTTTACTTAGTAATGGTGAGACATGCTGAAAAACTGACTGCGTGTGCTGTGTTAGAGATTAAATCATGCAATCCCTAACAGATGCTCTTAGGGTCTTTGAAATAGCAAATCTAAAGTTTCAAAACTGCATGTGCTTTTTATCTAAAATGCTGAAGGAGTAACACCACTTCTGTTAATTTCACACACTTTCACATATGGTTCCTTCACTTGAATGTGTCACAAGCTAGTCGCCTACAAATTACTCAGTCTGCCATCCCAATCAATAATTAAGAGCTATGAAAACCCCTCAAGGGTCCAATTTCACTTGACTATCTTGCACTCTGATCCTTCAATGATACGAAAATGTCTTTTTTTTTTTAATGCATTAATGTCACCTTTTAAAGTTAGACTTGCAAACATAGCCTTCAAAGATCATCGTATTATCTTTTGTCTCAAGATGAAGGGCATCTCCTTGGTTATGGCCTCGAGGTCATATTGATTATATGTTGAAATAATATTTTTGATATATTGTGCATAGACAGAACATATATTTTGTATGTCTGCTTGTATGTGCAAAGTAGAAAAGAAGAACGAATTTATCTGAGAGAATAACAGTTTTATGAATGATACTTACAAAAGAATATAGTAAAATAGTTCAAGTTAGCATAAATAAAAGTGAAGATTGCATAATTGTACAGTAATCATGTGAAAAGACCACCCTGATAAACTTCATATATTATATATTAAAGAGGAAACAGGCTTCTGCGTAAGAAAACCAATGGCGTGACCAGGACTGCTGGGAAAATAGAATGCAAAGACTAGGGCGTTTAGTCTTCTATAAACAAAAAAGATTATCTTTATTAAAAAAATCATAGTAACAAGGGAAACATCACTAAGATCTCTTCACATAATAGAACGACATAAGTAAGAATGAGCAGAACACAGGTAGAAAAAATGTTCAGCTTACCTCTGGGAAAGCAGAGCTGCATTATTTTTAAAAGGAGAAATAAATTTAAATTCAGAGAGCAAAAATGAGGAAGGACATAAATTTTTAGATTCGTCGAGTGGGAATTATTTTCCCCTTTTCATCCTTTCCTATGTTACAAGTATTGGCTCTGTCATCTAGGAAAAGGGTATGAAATTTCTAAAGATATAAATGTATTTAGTTGTTCAGAAGTATAAGATGCCTAGTCACGTGACGCAAACTTTACACCACAATAATAACAGACCTCATGAGGGTGGTGGTTGTTATGCTTTGGAACCAGGAAGAATCTGAGCCCCTGTCCACCAGCTAGCTGAACACCACCCACTCAGTGACTACACGCAGACTGGCTTAACACAACCAGCAGCCAATTCCTGTAGTTCATTGTCTTAGTTCTAGTTTCTGTGCCTGGGTGCTTAGTTATTTTACAACTTATTCCACTTAGTCATTCCACTTAGTACACCCATGCCCAGAAAAAAGATAATTTTTTTGTCATTGTAATTTAGGAATGAATAGGGAACTGATATATTTAAGGTTTCTTGAGCTGGTCATGTATGTGATTAATCAAATTGTTTTCCACAAGTATAGGAAAAACTATCTTATTATGAAGATTTTGTTTCTCTTGAGTCATACTCAATTTGGTTTTGACCATGGAATAAATCTTTTCCAGTGATTTATCTCCTTTGTTTGTTGCTGCACCGTCCATAACTTCAGATATATCAACCTATTGCTGGTACATTGTGATTTCCTTTTTTAAGAGCTCATATTCTTTTTTTTCTTTTTTTTTTTTTTTTTACTATAGGATGTGTGTGCTGGCTGGAGAGAAAGAGAGAGATTCAAAAAGTGAAAAACCATCCCCCCACGGGAGATAGCCATGTCACAATCCCTTCTCCTCCATTCTGCTCTTGGGATTTGGGGCATGTACACACATGTGCCTGGTGTGAGATTCAAGCCACCAGGTCGAGTAATTGAACTGCAGTGGACTACGTGGAAGTCCAGTGATGTAACCACTATGCCATCTGCTGGTCCAGAGACCTCATATTCTTAAAATAACATTCTTTGGTCTAATAAGCACACCGTGTTTTGCAAATGTCTCAAATGTTGGGGGGGGAAGGTTTTGCAAAAAGGAAAAAAGGTCTATTCTTCACTGCATCTAATTGTACCCTGTAAGTTTATTGTCTTGACACTGCCTGGCACATGTTAGGTATTCAGTGAATATGCAGCACTTTACAGGTTTTACTGGTTTTGTGAAAGCTCTGTAAAAAATATTATCCTGCAAGACTGACAAGAAATAAGTTTTTATTATGGTTGAAGTCATTCCCATTTCTAAGATAGAGCACTACTCATGCATGTTATTCTGCTTTAAAAAAATGTAAAAGTAAAGCACCTACTCAAAACTTAAACTGGAATCAGCTATCAAAGAAAGTACCAAAAGTAGAGAATAGATAGCATCAAAAATATCAGAGGGGCTAGCCTTGTTGCCTTGTGGTTAAGGGAGCAAGATCCTACGTGGTCTACCACTTGGTATGGATCCCAATCCCACAGCTGCTTGAAAAACACACTGGGCACATGCACGTACATGCCCCAGATCCCAACAAGATGGAGAAACGGAGGTGAAGGGATTATAGCATGACCATGCGACATTGGAGGAGGCTCCTTTCTCCTTCTCTGTCTCTCTCTGGCAAGTGCATGTGCCCTCTGGTAAGGTATTTTGTTTTGTTTTGTTTTGTGAGAGATTTTCACTATAGGACACGTGCGCTCACCAGACAGAGAGAGACATAGAGACAGAAAGCGAGAAATCACCCCCCAGGGGTGATGGTCACGCTGCAATCCCTTCTCCTCCATTCTCCTCTCGGGATCTTGGGCACGCACGCACACGCGCCCAGCATGAGTTTTAAGCCACTGGGTCCGGGACACGAACCGCGGTCGACTACGTGGGAGTCCAGCGACATAGCCATTATGCTAACTGCTGATTCCCTGTTTTGTTTTGTTTTAATCAAAGAAAAAAGGGAAAGTGTTTTATTTTATTTTTAGTTTACATTCCTAAGAATTTCTAGGCTTTTTGGGAGGATTGGGCAAGGGGTAACAGAGATCCATAACTAACTTTGAGGACATAGAATACATTTGCATATAAAATATATAGCTATATACCTTGAACAAGTAAGTTTGTAATAAAATAAAATTCAAAAAGTGTTTCCTATAAACACTGTATCACATCAAAGTCATATTTCATTTGAAGCATATTTCTGGGAGAATCATCAAGAAATATCATGCTGTTACCATTTGAACTAATTTCAACAAATCTTTCAATAAACATATTTTTATAATTTACCACCCCTGATTTACATATGATTATTATTTTTATGAGAAAATAATGGTATAAATGATTCTGTGATAATAACATGGGTCTTTTTACATAAGAATAAACGATGATAAAACACATAACAGACTAGTAATTGACCCCAGCAAATTACCCATTATACATACATTTCAAAGCATCACAACTTAACTTGCTTTAACGCAAAGGAATATATTTTGATGTTACTACTTTTATTTCCCTACTTTGAGGATGCCTTTTGTAGTTTTAACCCCTTCCCCTGAGTTTGGATACTAACAAACATTTCTTGGGATTTGCTACTGGCTAATGAGACTGCAACCTTCATTAGCATGCAGCCTGGCAGGAGAACCTCAAGAAGTCTGGACATGAAGCGGAGGGACTTCTAGTACTGCATACTGATGGCCATGGAGAATTCTGTGAGCCCGCACAGTCCTGGAAGCAGGTCAGAAAGACTTCACAGTTCTGAAGAATATTCTTTATGAATAGATGATGTATTTCTCCACCTTGTGATTTGCTAATGGTTTATCATTACTGTTTTGCCTATCTAAAGGATGACGTACAACCAAAAATTATGTGAGAAAAGTTAATAGAAGAATCGGGGAAGTGGATTTAAAAATGTTTCCTTAACCTCAAAGGGTCATAAGGTTTGTAATAAAATGAGAAGTGTTTGGTTGTACGTGTATTGAAACACAACTATATTGTTGAGAAAATACTTTTAAGCTTTCCACGTGGGGGACCAGCAGTTGATGTAATGGCTGTCACTGGACTCCCATGTATTTGACCACAGTTCAAGTCCTGGACTCAGTGGCTTAAACTCATACCAGGTGCATGTGCATGCGTGCCCAAGATCCTGAGAGGAGAATAGAGGAGAAGGGATTGCGGACTGGCCATCCCCCCTGGGGGGTGATTTCTCGCTTTCTGTCTCTCTGTTTCTATCTGTTTTCCTGGTGAGTACATGCACCCTATAGGAAAAATCTCTCCCCTCCAAAAAAAACAATCTCTCCCCTTGTGTTCCTCTGTACACTTAAATTAGTCAAAAACTGATGTCATTTTTAACCTTTTCTCTCGATTGCTTATCTACTAAGCATCTCTTCTCATAAAATGCAAAGTGGGCCCAGGTGAGAGTGTAGCCATAAGGCAAACGGGTCTACCAGAAAGGTGCTGAGTCCTGAGATTGCTCTGCTGTTTCCATGTGCTCTGATCCAGGCAGGCTGAGACTGAGGGTGGGTCATGGCATAGAGACTCTGTCAAAGGGACCCATCTCTCCATCTCTGTCTTTTTCTTGGAAGAAATAAATAGCTTAACAAACAAAAAAGACAAAGTCAGCTAAAAATATTTAGATGAAACTATGTATAGAAGCCTCATTTTCTCATTAGATAGAATATTGAAAAACATTGAGAAGGAAGATTGAGTGTTTTTTGAAAACCAGAACAAAATCTGGGGCAGGTGATTTTTATGAAATGGCTACACCAAGCAACCTGAACTTGATCTTATCAACATATTTGTCCAACTTTTCTCCAAGTGGTATTGGTGACGTTTTCCTTACTCTGCTCAAGTTTTCTGAAATCCTGAGATAGCTCAGCATTGAACATATGGACTCCGGCCAATTCCAAATCTGCAGCCCTACCAGCACTCCACGATAAGTTATTTTAAATACTTCACATGCAGGTAGCATGACTACCCACTGCTTTTCAGAAACATTTTTAGAGCCTAATGTAGGATAATCTTGGATTAAGTTCTGCTATAAGACGGTAGAGTGTTTCTGCTTCTTAAGAGAAGTGGTGTTCAGGGAAGTATTACTTTATACTCTGGAATTAGGCTTGAGAAAAATTGGCTTTATTCTTGACTAATACAATTTATGACACCCTCTGACATTTACATCCACTAGCAAATAAGAGAGGAAGAAAACCCACATTTTGCTTGTGTTTATTTAATTCCTAGTTATCCCAAAATGTGTAATCTAAGAGAACGCTTTCTTACCTTTAACCTATTTTACTCTTCATTAAAATGATGAGAATATTTGGAAGGCTAGCCTCATTTTAAGCAGCAAATGTTTTATGAGTACTCTGTGAGTAACTGTCAGTATACCAAGCCTAATTTGTAGGGATTCCACATGATAAGAAAACATTTAAGTGCTCTGAAAGTCACTGAAAAAATAGAACTGAGTGGTTGGAAACAAAGGGAAGGCTGTGGTAATAGGAGACACCCTTGACCACCTTATTTACTGTTTTTCCTAAATCCTTCCTTCTTCTCCTACTCTTCCTTCTATTTACCATTTTTTTCCCTTCCTTCACTCTGCCCTTCTCCTCTTCTACCTCCTCCATTATAATATATTAAAAAAATTTATCTATTCATTGGGGAAAATAATGACTCAACAGAGTACCATGTAGGTCTATTTAGGTTAGTTTTCTCTTACCAGCCACATTGAAAATTTGGCTGAAGGAGTCACAAACACACAGAAAACATATATATATACATATATATATATGTATATATATACACACATATATATGTATATATATATACATATACACACACACATACACACACACATATATAATATGAAATTTTTGAAATCCATTAGTTATTTAAATTTTTATATGTTTCATTGCATTTATTTTTCAATTTTTTTCACTCAACAAGCATGAAATCTTTCAAAGTATTCTCATGAATTTCTCCTGTATTCTTATGAGTTAAAATGGTCATACTTATGACTGCCCATGATATTATTTCTATTAATAAATGACTTATAATTTTTTTATTATATGACTACCTTTTAAAACTTTTATTAATTATTTTTAATATTCTCTTCCACTTTTTACTGTCATCTACCTGTCTTTAAGGTCATTTTTTATCAAATGCAATTATTTAAAGCCTGTTTTCTAAGTTTTTCTTTCTGTTCTTCCATGACATAAGTTTCAGAAACTTCAATATTTCTTCTAACTTTATAGTTTCCCAGCATGCTTTACTTTGAGTTTAATCATCTTATAACTTTAATTCTTTTCTTTTCTTTTTACTTTTCTTTGCTTTTGATATTTTTGATGCCTTAGGGTGTATGTGCATGTATGAGAATGAAAAGGAGAACAAGAGAGTGTGAGAATGGTAGCACCACTCAACTAGTCCTGGTCACCCTACAATCCTTTTTTCTCCAATTCTCTGTGCCATCAGAATCCTTGTCGCATGCATAGTTGGCATGTGTTTCAAGCCATTGAGCCAGGTCTTGAAATTTTGTTTGATGTACATGGTCAGATTCTCTGTGTATAACACCTAACTGTTGTACTGTGTTATGGGACTAGCCCTCATAGCTTAGGCATTGTTCTAGAATTTTCACTGATTGTTGATATACATTTATCTTAAGTTCTATTTTTTCTTCTTTACTTTTTTATTTTACTGTAGAGCATGTGCATTCACCAAAGATAGAGAGAGACAGAGAGAGACAAACAGAAAGAGAGGGAAAGTGAAATGTCATTCCCTGAGGGGATGACTACACTACAGTCCCTTCTCCTTTAGAATGTGGGGCACACACACACACACACACACACACACACACACACAGGTCTAGCATGATTTTTAAGCCACCAGGTCCAAGATTCTAACTGTTAAGTCAGACATTTTGGATCGAGTCCCCTAACCTCCATCCCTCCTGCTAGCCCTCAAATTCTATCTTTTAAAAAGTTGGTCCTTGAGGGTCCAGCAGTTAGCGTAATGGCTATGTAGCTTAAATTCCACAAAGTCTACCGCAGTTCAAGTCCTGGACTGGGTGGTTTAAACTCACGCAAGGTGCATGTTCGTGCGTGCCCAAGATCCCAAGAGGAAAATGGAGGAGAAGGGATTGTTGCATGGCCATCTCCCCCAAGAGGTGATTTCTTGCTTTCTGTCTCTCTGTCTCTCTCTGTCTTTCTGGTGAGCACATGTGTCCTATAGCAAAAACCTCTCAAAAGAAATAAATTTGTTCCTTGATTTTTTTTTTTTTTTTGAGATAGCTATAAACAGAAGGTGATACAAGGTCTGTTTTTGTTTTTACCAATTTCTTTATTATGCCACGTTACACTTTGTGCCATTCTCAGGTATGATGAGCTCTCTCTATAATGACAGAGATAATTGATTTTTATCCAGTTTTATGTAGTCTGGTGTTGAAGTTACCCTAAAGATGATGTCACCTTTGAACTGCTATTCAAATCAATCAATGAAAACAATCTAATTTTGTTCATTAAGTAAACAAACAGGATCACCAGATAAGGGAAGAAAGCGATGTTTAGCTAGCCTAGAGTCTTGAAAGGAAAGCTAAGCATATTGACAGATGTATATCATCCATTGCTACCATAAATTTGGTAGATTAAAATAATATGAATGTATTCTCTTAGACTTCTGGGGATTAGAAGTTAGAAATGGTCTTCCTGGGCTAAAACAAAGGTGCTGGCAGGGCAGCACTTTTCCTGGAGCTTCCAGGAGACACTGATCACTTGTCTTTTCCCACTTACAAAGGCTGCCTGCATTCCCTGGCTTCTGACTCCTTTATTTATCTTCAATGTCAACAGCATAGCCCCTTCAAATCTGTCTCCTCTCTGACCAACTCTGCCTTTTCCCTCTTAATAGAGCCTTATTATGAAACACACCTCTTGATAATGCTTTTTCTCCATCCCCTCAGATTCTTAGTCACATTCGTACCTGGTGTATTTTTCATATGAACATTCTCATCTGAAGACCTTAATTTAATCGCACATGCAAGGCCTTTTTAGTTAAAGTAACATACCCCCAGGGTCCACGGACAAAAAACATGAACATCTTTAGGAGGCCAGTCTTTTTTCTATCTATCACACAACAAGCAAGTCTGGGAAAATCTTTCCCCTCATAGTGGGAGAGAGAGAGAGATTTTTTGAATAGTAATTCCAGAAGACTAGACTCAGAACAGGGGAATTTTTGTTCCCAGAAGAAACTCAGCTGGTTTCATATTGCTGTTTTCTAATATTATTCATCTTTAGTTGACTGACACCATCTGGCACTCTCAGTAGATAATCTGTAAGGTCTGAACATTATCCATATACTCACTTTCAGCAGATGTCTGTGTTTTCTGTTCTCAAAGGTGGGTGCTACCAAGTAGAGCTGCATCAACATTACCACTACCTTGTTTGTTCAGTCTCATTCCTTCTTCTATTCCTGCTCTTTATCCTCGCCAAGTCAAACTTCTCTCTGACCTGTTTTTTATACCAGTTCCCATGAGTGTCTCTCCTCTTTTTCCCCTACAACATAGGTAGGAGTTTTGCTAGTATCCCAATCATAGCCCCTAAATGGGGATTGGGAAACAACGGTCTTTAGATCGGACCATCATCTATTTCTGTAATTAAGCTTCGCTCGACATAGACATGTTCATTTATTTGCACATTGCTAATGGGTGTTTTGCCGTAGAAGATCAGATTTTAGTAATTGTGACCAAAACTGACCAGAACAACTTAAAATATTTGCAATTTGACCTTTACAGAAAATGTTTGCTTGTCTACCTGGAGTTGACCAAACTATTTGTTTAAAAACATAGTCCTTCAGAGTCAAGTGTGCCCAAGACTCTGATCTCAACTTTTAAGTTCTAGAGTTTGATAACTTACTGGAAACACTGACAGGACTTATTGAAAGGTATTAAGCATGGTTATGAATATAAAAGCTTATAATTAGAATCACCTGAAGTAAAAGACACAGGGGGTAGAGTTCGGAAAGGTTCCTAAGGCAAAGCATTTGCAGCTTCTCAACAGCAATATGTGACAACACAGGGCCAGCAGATGGTGTGCTGATTAAGGCACTGGACTCCCACGTGGCCCGTGGCCCACTGCACTTCAAGTCCTGGACCTGGTGTCTTGCTTTCTTACTTTCCCTTTCTCTCTCTCTCTGTCTCTTTATGGTCAAGTTAAACAATGATAATGGAATTTAATAAATACTTATTTTTTTAAAAATACATGACAATATATATGGAGTATTGCCAACCAAAAAGTCCCCCCATGCTTAGGGATTCAGAGATTAATTTTAGGGTTTTAATATGCTGGTTTAATCAGTTAATTAACTACTCAAATATTTAAACTTAATTTCCATCCCTTACTTACTTTTAGACTGGACCAATATAATGTGGCCCAAAGACTCTACCTGAAATTATACAATTGTTTTTTTCTGATATAACCAGACACTACCCTGACTATTGGGTATTCATTTCTATACTGAATCATCTCATTAGCATAAGTTATCAAGAATAGGACCAAGAGCTCATCTTGAATAACAAAGACATTCTCATGACTGAGAATTCCAGAGATTTAGAGGTTATTATGTAGAAGCTGAGGACAAAGTCCAGCCTTCTCTTTAGGTGAGGTCAAATTCTTTATGACATACACTCCCAGAGGCCCTCTAATCATCCAGTACTGTCTTTATTAACGTCTACTGTTAACTGACACTCATAGATTATGAATAAATGATTAATAAATGATTGCCAAATTTTTATTCAATACCTTTTTCCCATATTTTATTTTTAAATGTTCATTGGGCATTTTTATCTGAATGTCTTACTAATATCCTTAAATTTGTATTTTCAAGTTTAAACTCATTATCTTTCTTCTAGATCTTTTTGTTTATGGGTTTCTCTCTCTAATGACACCATTCTCATCAAAGTGGGAGACAAGAGTCATCACTGTCGCCTCTCTTTTGAGGTTTCATTTCTAATTGATAGCTTAAATTCAATGCAATCTATCTGTTGACTGCTTCTGTTAGAAGATTGTGCTTCTTGGGACCAGCAGTTAGCATAATGGCTATGTCGCTGAATTCCCTTCAGTCGACTGCAGTTCGAGTCCTGGACACAGTGGCTTAAACTCATGCCGGGCACATGTGCATGCGAGCCCAAGATCCCAAAAGGAGAATGAAGGAGAAGGGATTGCAGCATGGCCATTCCCCCCCAGGGGCTGATTTCTCACTTTCTGTCTCTCTGTCTCTGTCTTTCTGGCAAGTGTACATGCCCTATAGCAAAAACCTCTTAAAAAAAAAAAAAAAGGGGACCAGCAGTTAGCGTAATGGCTATGTCACTGAACTCCCACATAGTCGACCACAGTTCGCATCCCGGACCCGGTGGCTTAAAAGTCATGCCGGGCGCGTGTGCGTGCATGCCCGAGATCCTGAGAGGAGAATGGAGGAGAAGGGATTGCGGCGTGACCATCCCCCCTGAGGGATGATTTCTCACTTTCTGTCTCTATGTCTCTCTCTGGTGAGTGCACACACCCTATAGTGAAAACCTCTCCAAAAAAAATAAAAACAAAAATAAAAGAGATAGTGCTTCTTATCTTTTGTTTAAGCCACCACAGTACATTGCTGCTTCCCACATTGTCTCTTCTAACTTTGCTTATTTCCTAAAATGAGCTTATCATTATATTTTCCAGTGTCTCAAATTCTTAAGATTCCTTAATGCATTGAAAATTAAGTAATGACTCTTCACAGCTACATAATAATGTTTTACAATTTACAAAACATCTCACATTTATTATCAGATGCTTTCATCACAGAAATAAACTTGTCAAGTATTTTCATTTCAGTTACAAATGAGGAAATTCAAATGCACAAAGATGGGTTTTTAGGCTCCACATAGGTTAATATGGTAAGTGACAGAGATTTAATATTATACTGTTGTACATATATCTACCCTTCTTGGAGACAGGAGTATGTCTTATTGAGGTAATTGATGTCTTTCATTGGAGGGCTATTTTCCTTTTCCAATCTTATGGGTCATCACCAACACTTCTTTATTCTATGCCTTAGTCAAATATTTCCACTACTCCAATTTTTGTTTTGAATCATTGTAGTGTTACTTTTTTTTTTTTGAGAAGTTTTTGCTATAGGGCATGTGTGCTCGCCAGACAGACAGACAGAGACAGAGAGATAGAAAGTGAGAAATCACCCCCCAGAGGGGATGGCCACACCACAATCCCTTCTCTTCCATTTTCCTCTCAGGATCCTGGGCACGCACGCACATGCGCCTGGCGTGAGTTAAAAGCTACCAGGTCCGAGACTCGAACTGCGGTCATGTACTGCTACTATCTAAAAATAGAATTTGTTCTATAGTTCTCTCTTGTTATCCTGTATTTTTCTCCAATATATCATGAGATCTTTAGTGATATGGGTGGAATGAGATCTCAGCATTGGACTCTTTTTTCTCTGTGTGCTATTTTCTTATGCCCACAAACGCAAAGTAAAATGTATTACCTAATGGCAGTACAGGTAGAACATATTATATGTGAGCCACTCAGAATACAAATCTTAAATTGACATATTTTATTTATATCCAAACTATGTTTAAAACAATATGAGAGACCCTGGCTTTTGACAGAAAGTGGATGAATATGGAAGATTTACTGCTGAGGGAAGCAAGCCAGGCTATGAAGGAGAGGCATTGCATGTCCCCACTTACTATATAGCGAGTGTCTGCACTCTGTGACTGAAACTGATTGACTAAGGGATATAGAAACACAGTAAATGGTTGTGAATACTAGATATAGTGTGGGTGTAAGAGTAGAGTCTGAGGAAGGACATTTAGAAGAAAAATAGGCAAAGCATTAATGGGACAAAGAAATGTGGTATTAATCTGTTGAAGATAATTTTATAGTATTTTCAACTGGACTAGGGACAAATGCACACATGTTGGAATATTCACTTTGTAAGCTAAATAATGTGATGGAATGTATAAAAGAATATAAAATAAAAAATAAAAACAAAAAAAGAAAGTTAAAAAAAATCAAACAATATGAGAATTCCTATGCTATATTTGACCACAGCATCCTGTCTTTGGCAGTAGAAAAACAGAAATGTATTAAAGAAAAAATTATTTTGACATTTATTAAAGTGATGCCCAGAGAAAATACCTGAAACTGAGTTATTAAAATAGAGGTTTACTCACTTCACGGTTTAGAGGTCCAAAGATCAGGATCCTTTTCCAGTGGGATTCTTCGGGCTCCACCAAGACATGGTGGAGGACACAGGAGCATGGCTGTATTCCATATGTGCCTCTTTCTTTTATTCCCTTTGCTTATAAACCCACCATAGTCATTCAGGTGATGATCTCAGTCTTAGTCTTTTCTCAGGAGCCCCACTCACTGACCCCATCATTGGACCAAATTTTTACCCACTTAGTCCCCTTACAATGATTCACACCTGGATTTTTAAGGGGACACATTCACACCACAGCAAATATGAAGAAAAATTTTATCGAGGTCAATTGTAATAGATGTCACGACAATCACAGAGAAAACCGATTCATAGCTGCTTACGAAGCATCTCACATCTATTACATTTTCACCACAGAAATAAACTTGCCAAATATTTTAGTTTAGGAATTTATAGCTATGGAGAAGGAAGAAAATTCCTTTTTTATTTTTTAAAACTAACACAGGTTCAAGGCTGAGGCTACTATGGCTAAGGACAGATTAGCAAGAGAAGAACATACTGATGTTTCCTTCATGAAAGAGAGAGATAAGGATAAGTGTCCTCCCGCAGGTTTCACGCCATGATCTTCCCCCAGCCTTGCTCAGTCAGCCATAGTTATAGGAGCACGTACTTGGCGTGTACAGGTTGACTGGGGAACAGAGCCCAGTCTTCCCCGTATCCAGCTTTACACAAGCATTGTGTTAATACTACACCACTGAGAGACCTAAGTTTTATATGACATGTGAGTCTTTATAAAAAAAAAAAGGGGGGGAGACCCAAAGAAATAGATAAACTTGTGTATTTTTATTTTTATGTTTAATGAAGAGTGGAAAATCATTCAGAAATATGATCAGAAGTCAAGGGGTAGGATTTGCAAAATATTGGGGGAGGGGGAGAGGTTAGTAAGGCCTGTTTGTTCATTTTCTCCTTTGTATCTGGGTATCTTCAAAGATAAGGATATTCTTTTCTTCCTGGTATTGGTAGATAAATTCTTCAGTAAGGATTTTATGACCTACTTCAGAAGGGAAGGGGAAAGAAAAGGTGAGAGAGAACTTCCTGCTTCTGTGTTTCTCTTAAATACCGAGGTGGAATTTGGGGGGGTAGCATGTCCTGAATCCCATCATAGCCAATGAGCATCACGGGGAATCATTGGACGGGAAATTACTAACAGAAAGTATCAAGAGAGGGGGCTTCGGGACCAGCAGTTAGCGTAATGGCTATGTTGCTGGACTCCCACATAGTCCACTGCGGTTCGAGTCCTGGACCCGGTGGCTTAGAACTCACGCAGGGCATGTGTGAGTGCATGCCCAAGATCCCTAGAGGAGAATGATGGAGAAGGGATTGCGGCGTGGCCATCCCCCCTGGGGGGTGATTTCTTGCTTTCTGTCTCTCTGTCTCTCTCTGTCTGTCTGGCGAGCGCACACGCCCTATAGCGAAAACCTCTAAAAAAAAAAGAGAGAGGAGGGGTTTCCTACTAACCCAATTTAGAATTCTGGCTAAGGCATCAAGGGTAATCTGATACCAAGAGTAAGGGAGATTCTCACCAAACTGATGTGGCAGATGTCTTACTGCAACTGAGGTAGGCAGGCCTAAGGCAAAACTCAAGGACCAGACATGACTGCAAAAAGGGCTCAGAGAAAACTGATTAAAGTTTGTTCAAATAGAGAACAGACTTTGTCACATGGTAGGTAGGACAGAAAAATATTTGTTTGTTTTTTTGTGTTTTACCCCAACCAGTTACATTTCTCTCAGTTTCTCATTGTGGATTAATGACTAATGTGGAGAAGGGATTGCGGCGTGGCCATCCCCCCTGGGGGGTGATTTCTTGCTTTCTGTCTCTCTGTCTCTCTCTGTCTGTCTGGCGAGCGCACACGCCCTATAGCGAAAACCTCTAAAAAAAAAAGAGAGAGAGGGGGTTTCCTACTAACCCAATTTAGAATTCTGGCTAAGGCATCAAGGGTAATCTGATACCAAGAGTAAGGGAGATTCTCACCAAACTGATGTGGCAGATGTCTTACTGCAACTGAGGTAGGCAGGCCTAAGGCAAAACTCAAGGACCAGACATGACTGCAAAAAGGGCTCAGAGAAAACTGATTAAAGTTTGTTCAAATAGAGAACAGACTTTGTCACATGGTAGGTAGGACAGAAAAATATTTGTTTGTTTTTTTGTGTTTTACCCCAACCAGTTACATTTCTCTCAGTTTCTCATTGTGGATTAATGACTAATGACTTAGGGCTATTCTCTTTATTTGTAGTTTTACTTATTATCCCCGAAAAGGAATTCTTTATTTTAGGAGGGACAATCGAAGCACTCGCAAACATTAAGGAATTCTCAGTGTGTACGAAACCAGGCGTGAGTATCTACCACAAGCGTACTGTCCACTCTTTTCTTTAGGAAACCACACTTGCCTTACAGAGTTTGACTTTTTAATTTTTTTTAGAAGAGATTTTTGCTCTAGGGGATCTGCACTCACCAAAAAGACAGTAACAGACAGAGTGACAGAAAGTGAGAAATCACTTCACAGGAGGAATGGCCATGCCACAATCCCTTTTCCTCTTGGGATTTTGGACATGCATACACACACACACACACACAAGTATGAGTTTTAAGATACAACTTAACACTCAAACCAGGACTTGAACCATGGTCGAATACATGGCAGTGCAGCAATGTAACCACTAGGCCATCTGTGGTCCCCAGAGTTTGACTTTTATAATGAAAAAATGTTCTCATAACATCTCTTCATACTCCCTTTTTCTGCTTTGTTTTCACAACCTTTCTTTGGACTTTTTCTAATTCATTTTTAGCTATCTCACACTGTGATGGTTAAAGCTGAAAACATTTTTCCAGATGGTGAAACACCAAAATAGTTTTAAAGTTTGAGATAATATGTGCTCTTTTTTAATATGACATCTACTAATGCTTGATAGCTTCGTTGTGTTCTTTATTAAATCAAATTCTAAGCTTTCATCTTTTAGGCCGAGGTCTTAAGTGATAGCTTGAATTTCAAAATAATATACAAATTAGTTTCTCGTGTTCACTAAGTTCTTGTGTAGTTCTCCATACAAAGGTCAGCTACTGTTTGTATAACACTCAAAATTTTGTGAAGATTATTATACTGTCTATTGCAGTAAATTAATACTTATTTCATTTATTTTTATTCAGATTATATTTCTGATACTTTAGTTACCTGAAAGATTTTTGCCTTCTTAAAATTCTAAGATTATATATTTGAAGAATTAAATTTAGTTTTCCATTTAAAACTTATTGTTCTCATTTAACTTATATTTTGGAATTTTAAATATATAGAGAAGCATAATATGCATAATATCTACCATCAATATTTTCAAAATCTTCAATTATATTACTTTCTTTCTTTCTTTTTTTTTTTTTTTTGTAAGAACAACAACAGAAAAGAAAGAATGGTGTGGCCAATCATGGCACAGTAGTAGAACATGATAATGCTCAGTGAGGCTCATGCACATGGGAAAGTTTTGGGGACTTAGAGTCCAAAGACCTCTCTAGATATACTGGACATTCAGTGCCCATGATCTGGGTCTGGCTGAAGCTCAGATTTGGCAACAAGACCCTATTGGGGGTGCTCGTTCTCTCTCGTTCTTCTGTTTTTCACTCTCCAGGTCTCTCATCCATAGAAAAAAAACCTTTAAAAAATGAAATGGATTCAATTTACATCTCTTTGTATTCATTCTGAAATCTATTTCCTTCATCCCTTTTTCCAGACATAACTACTTATTAAAATTGTTTTCCATGGAGGGACCAGCAGTTAGCATAACAGCTATATCACTGAACTCCCATGTAATCGACCGCGGTTCAAGTCCTGGACCCGGTGGCTTAAAAGTCACACCGGGCGCATGTGCGTGCATGCCTAGGATCTTGAAAAGAGAATGGAGGAGAAGGGATTGTGGTGTGGCCATCCCCCCTGGGGGGTGATTTCTCGTTTTCTGTCCCTATCTCCCTCTGTCTTTCTGGCGAGCACACACGCCCTATAACAAAAACCTCTAAAAAAAGAAAAAAGCTTTCCATGGAAAATGTTGGCAAGCTAACATTACAAAGTTTGTCCAGGCTAGGTGATATGCTGTGAAAACGAGCCTGCTGTATTTCTATTCCTACCAAACTTCCTCAGGGTTTTCCAGAAAGACAAATAAGCCTTTTGAAACTACAGGCTCAAAATAGTTTTTGATTTTCACGTGTCCCATGACTTCGGCTTTGAAGTTATAATAAACCAGCCATCTCCAGGGTGTGCATATCTTAAGAAAATGAGATGTTGTTCTAGTTCAGTCTATGTGACAGGAGGAAACTTACCTCTAAATTACAATCGAGAATAGGTCACACCCTGAGAAAAGGACAAAAGAACAAAGAGTGTGAGTGTACTGGATTATTGCCGCATTTGTCTTGTTCATGCTAAATTAGCTTCACCAATAATCATTTAAAATATCAAAAATACCTTTCTAAAATGTGTATTCAGTCTGACCTCATTAGAGTTAAGGTACAGTAATAATGATTCATGTAAAAAATTGAAATAAAAAGAAAAGAAAATAATATACTTTGTTTTCATTACTGGTAGAGAAGATAAAAATCTCAAGATAAAACATTAGTTAGAAATAGTGGAATTAAAGTCAATTAATGTTTTTTATATTTGTTTATTTGTACAATAGGACACATATGTTCACTAACGACAGAGAGAGAGAAAGTGAGAAATCACCCCAGCAAGTATTGCCACACGCAATCTCTTCTCCATGCTACTCTCAGGATCTTGGACAGGCACACACACTGGCCTGATGTAATTTTTGAACTGCTAGTTCCAGGACTGGAACCACAGAATCAGCCATGTGGGATCTAGCGCCTTAACCTCTAGATCCCCTGCTGCCCTATTACTTTCCTTTTAAATACCAGAGGGTACATGCAATCACCAGAGAGAGGGAGAAAGCACCCCTCCCCCCACCGAATGTGGTCACACCACAATCCCTTTTCCTCCATTTCTCCATCTAGTCAGGATTGGGACACACATGCACATTTGCCTGGTGTGTTTTTTTCAAATTGGGATTCAAACCATAGCCAGCCATGTGGGATTTGGCTGCCTTAACCATTAGGCTACAAGGTCAGTCCATAAAATGTTTATTTTCTCTAGATTCCTCCTAATAAGAGTCATGAATGAGAAATTCAGTACAAATCCTCCATTGGCTTCACTTGAGTGATTTGTAGATGTATATAGAAGCTCCCTAGGTTAGTTTATGGGGTGATAATCAAGATCTAATCTGGACATTTTTAATGTACAAACCACTGAACTATTACTAGATGCAAGGAACACAAGAATAAATAGTGTACATACTGCTCGAAAGTTACTAAAGGAGAAAGGTGTTCAAAACGATCCATAAAAATCTCAAAATGGCCAAGGGTTAGCTGAGAAATACACTATGCTCGGTGAAAACAAAGAACTCTGATGGTGTTGCAGAAACGTTAGGGATATGTCTGGACCCTGGGAATACAAAAAAAGAATTTTTAAAAGATAAGAAGTAAGAAAGTTTAGTGATTCCTATATATTAAACAATGTCATCATTTTAAGAGAACTATGCTTTTGATTACATAGTTTCTCTCTAGTCTTCTCTGTACCCCGATTAAGGAGTGACACACGTCAGATCATGTTGTTACAACCACCCACCTGAACTCGGAATGTGAATCTTCGCATTATTTTATCCACTATTCCACAAATCCTTGCCTTTACCTTCTTTATTCTTAAAATTAGCTTCTATTCTATAAAGTATCAGCACAAAGTGAACTAATTTCAAATCGACTGGCGAGTCACTTTTGCACATTTACTTTTCTAAATGGGAAAAAACAGTTTTATCCTATTCATTGTTCATAAAATTTTAGCTGTCTTTTATGTAGAAATCCCTTGGTAACAGTGGATGTTAATATATGGTACTTCTCAGACAATGAAGTGTTGGACTGAGGCTGACTGAATACTTATCCTAAGTTTTAATGTGAGCTCAAGGCAGTATTGTAGACAACTAGAAAAGTAAAGGAATTCATTCCCTTTAGGATTTGCCTCTAAAGTTCCATAGACCTCATTTTGTAAATTCACAGCTTTCTTTCCACACATCACCAATGCAAGTTCTGTTGTCTTAAATGGAAATGCAACATTACACATTTGCATTTAAGTACTATTAACTGTTGCTTATTTTGTCTTTCATCTTTGATCTGTGATTTACAAATCCAATAAGAAGTAAAAAACATAAAGTACTGATAAAGGAAAACACTAAAAACATTCAACTCAGAGAAACAAGTGACTGGGAAGAACTGCAGTGGAGGGGGGGTATAGATATGCTATTGGTCAGTTTGCAAATAGGAAAAACAAAACAAAACAAAAAAACACCTCATTTATAAAAAGAAAAGACTATAATTTTGGAAAATTGTGATTTTTTTTAAAGATTATAAATACCTTTTAAACATTGCTTTTTCTAAGGACCTATTCTGAAGATATAATGGGACAAATGTAGAAATGCAAGGGTATTTCAAAAAGGTATTGGAAATGTAGAATTAAAGGATGAATTTATTTTGTAATCTATGTTTAGCATTTTAATAATATATATTTTCCTTGAAAGTTTAAAGACCTCTCATATATATGAAAAAAAAAATGTTCACCGTAAAGTGTCTTTATTACTGAAATTCAAACAGAATCCAAATCTCCTCCCACAGAATATAATTTTTTAAAAGTATGCTTCAATCATATAACACGATGAAGGCAATGTTTAAAACAGAATTTGGGGCTGGCTCCATGGCCTGGTTGTTAAGTCAAGTAGATACCATGTGAGTGACTGTGTTTTGAAAAACACTCTGCGTACATGTATACGCATTCCCAAGGGCCCAAATGGAGGAATAGACGGAGAAGATGGGATTGAGGTGTGACCACGGCCTATCAGAGACTGCTTTCTCCCTCTTTCTCTGTGTCTCTGTTGAGCATCTGTGCCCTCTTGAAAGAAAAAGAGAAAAATAAAAGAAAAAAACAACTTTATCTTATTAACGTGGAAGAATATTCATGACATATTTCTCAGGGAGAAGAACAGATAAAGAAAGAGTGACAGTAAGCTCCCATTTCATGAAAATATTTTGGATGCAATTGCATTGCATAGTATATGTCTAGAAAAATATAAATCAGAAAAAAAATTCACAATATTATCTCTTGTTCATATAATTATATAAGGCTTTTCCTTTTCCTTGTTGCTTTTACATTTTAGTTTTTACTAGTAACATGGGTTAATTCTATAAAAAATAAATTCTTTTTTTTTTTTTTTTGGAGAGGTTTTTGCTATAGGGCACGTGCACTCGCCAGACAGACAGAGAGAGACAGAGAGATAGAAAGCGAGAAATCACCCCCCGGGGGGATGGCCACGCCGCAATCCCTTCTCCTCCATTCTCCTCTCAGGATCTTGGGCATGCACACACAAATAAATTCTTAAACCTATTCTTGTAAGATGGCTGGTAAAAAGAAAATGTTAGTGTGGCTAAGAATCATCTAAGATTTAAACTGAGTTACAACTAAAAAAGTTAAAGCTTTAACTTAACAGAAATATATATTAACTATATACTAAGCAAAGTACATTGGAATAATATAAATCAGGTGAGGACTGGTATTTTAAAACCTCAAATTCGTCACGGGCTGAAAAATAAACAGTTCACTGTCTGAAGCTGTGAACACCAGCTCACACAGATACTGTCTGTGAGGAGGTCTATGTGAACTACTTGGTGATGATTTCAGTTTAGGGTCGAGAAAGACCAAGAACTAAGAGTCCAGTACTGAGTAGGTTTGTCACTCCTAAACAGCCAACAGCAACTTGCTAACTGTACATTTACAATATCTTTCAATTTGCTGGACATATTTTCAAAGAAATGTCACCTAGTTAGGTGAGAAAATATTGATTCCAGTAACCTGCTTACTCAGTGGTAGTATCCAACATGTCCTAAGATTTGTCTTAAATTTTAGAATGTACAGTATTATATAGTGTCCTTGCAAGGATAGACCAAGAGGTTCACTTGGAAAGATGCCAGATCTTGTCAAACCTTTGTACAAGAAATATCAGAATGTATTTTGTTGTTCCTTCCCTAATATATATATATGTGTGTGTGTGTGTGTGTGTGTGTGTGTGTGTGTGTGTGTGCGTGCACACACTTTACTAATTCTTGCTACAGAATAACTATTTTCTGTCCCTATTTAGACATGGGTCTAATAAATTACTGTCTTAAAGAAAAGGAAGAAAGTATAATCTTGTCTATTCTAGTGAATCCTGACAGTTTTCTGTTTGAAGATAGGGGGGAAACAGTACATTTTTTATGAATCTAGAAATAGTATTTTTGTTTTTAAAATGTATAAAAATATTAAGAAAATAAAAATCATTCCTAAGACATTCAAAGGAGATGATAACGATTATGCTAACAACAATTGTTATGGTGATATGGTGATACTTACAGCAGCTAACATACTCTGTGCACTTACATTATCTTAGCATTTTGTTCAGCATTTACTGTATCTTCTTCTTTTTTTTTTTTTTTGAGAGGTTTTGCCATAGGGCACGTGCCCTTACCAGAAAGACAGAGAATAACAGAGATAGAAAGTGGGAAATCACCCCCTAGGGGGGATGGCCACACCGCAATCCCTTCTCCTCTATTCTCCTCTCAAGATCTTGGGCACACACACACATGCGCCAGGTATGAGTTTAAACTGCTGGGTCTGGGACTCAAATGGCGGTTGACTACATGGGAGTTCAGCGACATAGCTATCATCCCAACTGTTGGTCCCATACTGCATCTTCTTACTGACACGTGTAAAGAAAAAATTATTCTGACTTTTTGAAAACAGTAAGGAAGACATTATTCAAGATTATTGCAATATGTGTCAAGACTATCACAACAGTGGAAAGAAATAAGGCTCAAACTCAAACATGGCAAAGACCTGTGAGGATCTATACCTGATAAGAACGAGGAGGTCCGTGAATGGAAAATGACAAAGAGGAGACACTAAGGGTATGAGGATGTTGCTAAACTGACCTATCATGATTCTTGCTGAAGGCAGGCCCTACGTTTACATATTAAATGTTGGGTGAAGAACTTGGCTAGATATGAAAGGTGATCAAATATCATGAGTAGGAGGATATTCACTAAATAACTTAGAGAAATTGTCACTGAAACTAGAATAGACAGGTTAAAGACAAGGCCTAAGAACAAGGCCTGTCAAAAAGAATTTCAAAGGAGCCTGACTAATGTTTGGTCAAAGAGAAAGTCTTTGACGACATGCCGACATTATGGTCCTATTCTGTTATTACAAATGAGAAAACTTGGGCTTGGAGAACTGAATTTCTTAATCAAAAGAAGGTAAGAGCCTTAAGTAAGAAACTATTGATTAGTCGGAAAAGTCATGACAGATTTTGCATAGAAAAACACATCATGACTTTTCCAATGACTTTTCCAATGAAATGTCCTGACCTGACACTTTATTTAATAGACACCGTTAAGAGTTTTATTAAAGAAGAACCATCAATTAGTTGCAGAGGTGAAATTACGCTTTTGCTTTCTCATTCTCAACCCTGAGCTTAGAGGGGGAGAAAAGATTTCTTTCCTCATCAATGAAAAGATTCATAGCTAAGACTCCCATAACAGAAGACAGACAAGAGAGGAATATACAAAATTATTATTATATTTAATAAATGTTTTGTGTGACATGGGAGATTTCAGAAATGAAGACTTGAGGAAACAGGAAAATTTTGCATGTTTATGTTTAAGATTTATGGAAAGTATACATTCCTGGGGAGGTATAATAGGACAAAGGGGATAATATTAATACACTGGAGGAAACTTAGCAAGATTTGCTTGATCAAAATATTCTTGGCATCTATACCTTTAACTCCATTCCTATGGTTCTAGGGAATACCCCTATAGAATGAAGATTTCATGACCTACTTTAGAAAAAAATCAGAGATTTTTTTAATGACCTGATTCAAGGGGAAAATGGTGGGAAACCAGATCAGAAAGACCCTCCTTTTTCTGATGATTTCTCAAATGTAAAGGATCAAATGTGCGCTGTGGAAAAAACACAACAAAACAAAACAAAAACAAAAACAACAAATATATCTATATAGACAGCTATGCAGAGAGAGACAGAAATAGAGAGGGAAAGTGAGAAATCACCCCCAGGGGTGATGGCCGCACTGTACTCCCTTCTCTTCTAGTCTCCTCTGGATTTGGGGTACACTTGTCCCACATGATTTTCAAGCCACACATTCTGGGACTTAAAAGCACAGTTTTCCATGTGGGATTCAGAGCCTTGAACTCCACGCCATCTACAGACCCCAAGGTGTCATGTTTTGAGGTAGCATGGCTTAAACACCATCAAGTAATATGTAATCCCATTGCTGGTTCATATATTCATAAATATATACATATATTCATATGTAATGTTTTCAAAAGAAGGATATGGTCTTAATTCTTACTGTAATTTTCAAGTTATTTTATTTGTAATCTTGAAATCAATGACCGTAAGAAGATCATGAATAAAGCTACCCCCACTTTGCCAAGATAGTCTGGTTCATTTTCTTTTTAGAATTATTTTATTTTATTTATTATTATCATTATTTTAATTTGTATTAGGGCACACAGTGAGAGAGAGAGAGAAAGAGAGAGAGAAAGAGAGAAAGCAAGTTGCCGGGTCCAGGATTTGAACTGTTGTCTGCCATGTGGGATCCAGCACCTCAGCTACCACACTACCTGCTGACCTTTCCAGTTCATTTGCAAGGTTGCTGTTGCTCTTTGTAACCTATTCTCCCTGCACTTGCTTTCGTCTTCACAAACAGAAAGAAAATTATCATAAATAAATAACTAATATCTGGGCACTTAATAAATTTAACAATTTCGTTATACAAGTTTTGAAACAATTCATTCAAATGGAATTACAATGTCTGAAATAACATCAAAGGTACGAAAAAAAAAAAAAACAACGAATGTTCAGCAAGTTGTGTTGCTTATGGAAATCTTGTTCTTGAAGCACAAGAATTTGAGGTACAGCTTCAGTCATGTCCAGGGTCAACTTAATACATTATTTTTCATTTTTCAATGGGTCACACCATGTACTTAAATTGTTGCACAGTGCCCTGTTTTCCTGACACCCTCACCTATGCTGAACCATTTTGTTTAAATGAAAAGACCATGTTTAACTTTCTAATACAAAAACACAGCTGAGTCACTGACACTTCAATCAGCCTTTATTATGCTGAAATCACAGTAGGATATCTCTTTTACCGAGAATGTACTGACACTAAAGTAGAATTGATTTCAGTCTAAAAATGAAAGGCAAAACACATCAATATGTACGTGTATCTGCATAATAATCCAGTGTAATTTTATTATAATTGTGTTCACCTTATAGCAGAACTTATTATGAACTAGATTTGGATTTGACTTTCTATTTATAGTTCTAGAAATAAGAAAAATTAAAAACATGTTAAGACAACTGTGTTTATACAAAATTTTTATAATTCATATCCTACATGAGTTTGTAGTGGGGAGCAGGTCTTAAATTTTTAAAGTATTTTGCTCTCTTTCACCCAGACACTTAGGTTTCTGATTAGCACAAATATTTTAAAGGTTTGTGAAGGTTATTTTGACCTGTCAGATGGTGCAGACCTTTGATTAATGTTTACTAATGGCTTGATCAGAACAGTTCGTCAGAGAGAGATGCATCAAGTTCTTTGAGTTAGTTATAAGTTAAAACAAGATTTCCAAACTACTAGCTACTAGATCTCTCCTTTTGCCAATAGCACAGATGGATGTGTAAATGAATTATACACACACACGCGTGTATATATAATTCACACACATGTATGTGTGTGTGTGTACGCATATTTATACATACAGACTTTTAGACTTTGTCAGTGGTGAATTAATTTTAGGTTAATGTTTCAGTGTAGTTAAACAAAGAAAATAATTAATAAATGAATAACCATGATTAATTAATTTAGTTATCTGGGGTCAACACCCTAATATTATGTGATAAAGACTAGGAAAATAAACTACTCGTCAGAGAATTTATGTCTGCCTACCCACTTTTAAACTACACTAGAAAGATGTGAGGTTGCTAAGGCATGTTTAAAGCTCTGTTTAAACTAGGTACTACATAAAAGGCCACCCAAGTTTATGAATTGGTGAAAAGCATTTTGGCTTTTGTCCACTAATAATATTGAAACAAAGCATGTTGTTGCCTTAAATATTTCCCAGACAAGATGAAAACAGGGACTCCTACCTAATGCATACATTCCATTAATTATAGGAAAAGAATAAAAGTAATCCGTAGTTTAGAGTGAACATAATATTCATACCATAAAAATTCAAGTATGAGCAAGAAAAAGTGAAAAGAAACTTTCAAATGAGAACATTTAAGTGCAGAAAAAGAAGAGAATTTAAATAATAAAAGCAGGTGAGTTTTTTTAACAGAGATCAGTATATGACTTAACAAAGGACATTACTAATTGGACTTCATGTAAAATGAAGGGAGATCAAAGCAGAAATCAAACATTGCCTACAATGGAAAGTGTCCCTGATGAAGACGCATCATCAGTTTTTAAACTTGAATTTGTAATTTAGTTAATGGCAGGAAGTCTTGATTGAGGATGTAGACCTTGAAAAGTGATGGAAAATTTTTCTGAAGTTTCTGAAATTAACTTGGATTTGCTAATTCCAGCTTGAGATGAGGAGAGAGAAAGAGGAATAATTCTTACAAAGGTTCACATTCACCTATAAAATAGCAGAAAATGAACCAGCAATATCTATGTTTTTAACATAATGTCATGTAAACATAATTTTGTCACCTGGCAATAACTGGCAAGAAAATTACATGAAATCTCGCTATGAAACGTGATGTAATCTGACTAATGAAGACATATAGCAAAGACATAGTTTTATCAGTAAAATCCTTTTTTGAAGTGAATATATTTTATTCAGAAACCGTGGATTTTAGTAAACTAACTGAAAGACCTTGACTCCCTAGCTGTCTACATGCTTTCAGCTCTCCAGAACCAGTGACTTAGTCAAATTAGTGTTTGTCTCAACCTAAAACTCCTCAGTGTAAATAAATAATTCACATCTTCAGCATACTGATTGCCTTAGCAATTTCAGTGGAGAATTCTAGAATTATCAAAAACTTCTATAGGGATTAAACAAAAAACACAAACTATACTTTAAAACATATCTATAGTAGAACACAATGCATAAGATTAAAGTCTTAAATAATAAATAGAAACAACTAAACCTAAAGGAGTTCTTCTGATGATATTATCAGACTAAGACTAAGTGATTAAATTCATAAATATGCAAATATGTATTTGCAATCCAACAACAGCATTTATATAGCAAAAAATGATTTGGATAGTAAAACAGTAAGGAAAAGAATGCTGAATCCTGGGTGGAAAAAATAAAACAGAGTTAACTAAAAAAAAATGATGCAATGTCTTTGTTTCATGTTTCAGCCCTGTGTTTAAAAATGTATTAATCATTATAAAATAGAAAAATAAAATTTGTTTTTTCTAGATAATTTAAAGATTTGGATATGTATATTGTAATGTCTGGGGGAGGGGAAAAGAAACATGACAGAAACATTCCTGCCGGGAGAACTTTCCTGTTTTCCGCATCTGGCCCACCATCACCAATGGACTTTCCCACCCTTCAGCATTTGGCACACCCGCCAAAGTTAAACAGAAACAGCGAACTTCATTGGCCAGACAAGGACTGTGGTGACCACCTATTGGACAATTGCCCTTTAAGAAGGAGCAGCACCCACCCTGGGTGAGACTCCCTCAGCCTCTGAGCAGTCCCGAGGCCCAGGGACCTCACCCAAGAGCTTTTTGCAGAATAAATTATGTTGGTTTTACTAAACCCCAAGGCCTTACTCTGGTATTTTTGCCTTTGCCGCCAATGACTTCACCACAGCTCCCAAATCAAACCTAACATATATTTTATTTAATATAAACAGATTAATCATTATATTGAAGTAAATTTCCTAAAAAAATGAGCTAACCATGATTAATTTTATAATTCTCATATTTATCTTCTGACTATCTTTTAATTATCATGAGAAAAAATTTTAGAATTGACTGAATTTAATCATATATTCTGGCTTGACTCTTATTAAAAGAGAAAAACTTGTAGCTGGCAGGTGGCATGGTAGTTAAAGCACTGGACACCCACATGACCAACTGTCACTTGAGTCATAGACCTGGTGGCTTGATTTCTCTCGCTCTTTCAGTCTCTCTTTAGTCAAATAAAAAAAAAATGATAACAATAGAGTTCTAAAAAAGAGAGAAAATTTCACACTAACAACAAGATATGTGCAATTTTGTTCCTTGTGAAGAGACTCTAATAACTAATCTACACTATAGAATCTAAAGTGTTTTACCACGTGTTGTAGCAGACTATAAAATATAACATTACATATACATACTTGTATTTGCAAATCAATGCATAATTTGTTATAGAAAATAACATAATTCTCTAGGAAATTCATTTCCATTTGTTCAATATTAGCAATAACTAATAAAATAATGATAAATAAGCCTATATATATATAAATACACATGTATATATGTATGCGTGTGTGTTTATATATATATATAAATGAAAAGGATTGCATCAATAGTTAAAATAAGTGTGAATTAATATATGTAGTCTTTTCTTAAACTAATCACAAATTATATATTCATTTGTTTAAAAGGATATCATTTAAATATTTCTACTTATTTTAGTTTGCAATAAATCACAGGGGTATGGTAGATTTAACAAATTTATGTGAAGAAAATTAAAACTATAAACAAAAATCTTCTTCCAAAATACTCTAGAAAAAGGAGCAAAAAATTCTTTTTTTCCCTAAGATAACCTAGACATGGTCTTCAAGTTGTTGTATGTTCTCTACAACTCTTAAATTTTTTGAAAGTATAGACATTTTTATAACCAATAGGTTTACCTTTTATTTCCTAATTTCAAATTGATTTGACTACTTGGTTGACAATTCAAATCCTGGTTTGTGTCCCACAACAGAATTTAGCAACATATGCAATCCATCAATAATTTGACTTCAACCGTTGGCTTCTATTTATGAAGATTAAAATTAGTTGCTTCCAGGACCAGCAGATGGTATAATGGTTACATCACTAGACTCACACATGGCTGAGAGCAGTTCAAGTCCTGCACCCAGAGGCTTGAAACCCTCCAGGCACGTGTTGTGTGCATGGCTAAAATCCCAAGAAGACAATGAAGGAGAAGAGATTGCTGTGCAGCTATCCCCCTGGGGAAGTTGGCTTCTTATTTTCTATCTCTCCAGCAAGTACATGAGTCTTACAACAAAAATCTCTCTTAAAAAAAAAAAGAAATAGTTGCTTCCAGAAGCTTTGTTATTCATTTTAGGCTCTTTTCCTCTCAGTGAGATGATCAGGTTCCAGATCTAGTTTGGTATTTATTGAAAAACTGTAGGCTACAACATCATTGTATAGTTTCTCAAAGAAAAAGAAATTAAAAATTAAATATGGGCTCTTTCTTCCTGAATTTGCAGACAGAAAGATGAGATAGCATTAATACTGAAAGACATAACTATATTACTTTGGATCTCAAAAAACAATAGGTGAGCAAGAGTTATAATGGTTTCCCAGACATTTGGCTGAACATTAAACTTGTTGTGTCTGCGAGTGTTTCTGGATGACAACAACATCTGAATCAGTTAATCTAGTTAAACATCTTGCCTTCCCTGATGGGTAATCTGCTCACAGACAGAGACTCATCAAATTAATTAAAGACCTGAATAGAACAAAAAGACTAAATAGCAACTCTTTTCTGATTGGTTGAGTGTTCTTATTCCAATCTTCATTCAGAGAGAAACATTAGTTCTTCTTGGGTCTTGAGCCTGGCAGCTTCCATATTGGAATTAACATCATTAACTCTTGTAGACTTGGATTGGAACTATACATTGGATCCCCTGGTCTCCCCAGTGTGCTGACTACAGATCTTTTTTACTTTTTAATCTCTTCAATCGCCTGTAAAATAAAGATGTTGCAGACATGATGGAGGTTATAGGCCTTAAAAGAGGGGATTATTTGGGGTTATCCAGGTAGCCTAGTCTAATTGCTGGAGTGCTTAAGAACAGAGAACTGTCTCCAGCTAGAGTTAAACAGACACAACAAAAGCAGTCAGAAACATTCACTTTTGCTGACTCTGAGGGACAAAACAAAACGACAAAGCTGACAGCTACGCTGTGAAGCACTGACGGAAAGGGTGTCCTCTGGAAGGTGAGAGTAGTGACCCTGAGTTGGCAGCCAGAAAGAAAACATAGACCTCAGTTCTGTAACTATGAGGAAATGAATCTGCCAAGAGGCCAATGAGCCTGGAAAAGTCTTCCAAGCTTTCCCAGAGCACGAAACCCTAGCTACATCTTGATTTCACATAGTGAGCCTTGAGTAGAGGGGCAAGCTAATCAGCACTCAGACTTTTGACCAATGTGAGATAATAGATTTGTCTTGTATTAAGTCACTATGGTTGTGATAATTCGTGATAACAGCAACAGAAAAACGAAATCGCTACTTTTATGCCAAATGTTTTTAAATGAGGGTTTTTGTTGTCATTTAGATGGCAATCTTGTTCACAGTTGTGATATGCCATGTAGCTGCGATGTAAAATGAACAAAGAATCTTAATTTGGTTTACTAATCTAAACATCTAAATTCTTTGAAGTGTCCAAAGGGACCAGAATCTAACAGGACAGCTACCTTATCTCATCCCAAAGCAGAGGTCCAACTTTGGCAGAGTTGTGTCATCCATTTGGAAAGAGGAAACCATCAAATACATTTGCAGGTGTGAGTGGGAGGGCTTCTTACTGAAGGCATTAGAGTATTTAATGTTCATAAGTGGCAGGTTCATAACGGCTTGGTACAAAATGTCTATGCTACAGAGTTGGGTACCTGAGTCCTCAGAAGATATTGTCAAATAGGAAGAAAATAAAAATGTATTTACCAATTAAGAAACTGGATAGGAGGTAAGATTGAAAGTACTAAATACAGACAGGTTGGTCAACTACAATAGGAAACACAGTGAGCAGTATGCTATAAACATTTCAAGTGTATTGAAGAGCAAATTTAAGACTAACTGTGAAGAATATTTCAGCTCAATTTGAAGTTAGATCACAGTAGGACCAAGCCTTAGATAAACAAAGATATATTAACAAGAGTAAAGTCAAAACCATCCAATTCAAGACTTTAATGCTTTGTGGCTTTCAT
Organism: Tupaia belangeri chinensis; assembly: GCF_000334495.1. Lineage (NCBI taxonomy): Eukaryota > Metazoa > Chordata > Mammalia > Scandentia > Tupaiidae > Tupaia > Tupaia belangeri. The sequence continues at coordinate 1,463,204 of NW_006159649.1, forward strand.
CACAGCTCACTGGTTTGAAGGGAAGACTGCTTGATGGAGTTATTCAAGAACTCAAGTTTCACTATATAATCTACAGTCCCCTAGAACAGGAGTCAGAAAAGTATTAGCTTCAAATCTGTTTTTGTATGACATAAAAAAGAGTGATTTTTACAATTTTAAAGAAATACTTTTTGAGAGATTTTTTGCTATAGAACATGTATGCTCTCTAGAGAAACAGAGAGACAGAAAGTGAGAATTCACCCTCCAGAGGGGATGACTATGCTGCAATCCTTTCTCCTCTATTCTCCTCTTGGAATTTTGGGTACACACACACACACCCACACACACACGCACACACACATACACACACACCCCTAGAGTGACTTTCAAACTACCAGGACTAGAACTTGAGCCACTATTGACCACATGCGAGTCCCACACCTTAACCACTACCCCATCTGTTTGTTGCATAAAGGAATTTTTTAAAAGAATTATTTTATTAAACTTCATTTATTTATTAATTTTAATTTGACCAGAGAGGGAGAGAGCAAGAGAAAGAGAGAGGGAAAGTAAAAAGGAAAGTCACCAGGTCCAGGCTTCGAACCATGGTTGGCCATGTAGGAGTCTGTTATCCTTAACCACTACACCACCTACAAGCTCCTAAAGAAATATTTTAAAAGAAGAAATATGACACACAATTTATAGTCTGACCTTTATAGGAGAAAACAAACAAACAAAAAGCAAATAAAAAAATAAACTGCTATGTATCACAACTCTAGAGTCTTGGAACCTTCTGCTAGATTCTCTGTATCCAGCTAGGAGATAAGAGAAAAAAAGGATCTGAAGAATTTCAGAAAAAAAAGAAAAGAATTGCAGAAGAGATTTTAGGGGCCAGGCCTGGAAGGAGGACGAATATTACTTTTATTCATGTACCAATGATCAGAACTAATATGGCCTACCTCCATGCAAAGCATGGTTTTGAATTCAGTCTAGCTGTATGCATAGTTGGAAAAAGAAATGATATTAAAAATTCTTTATTAATAGTGGTTTGACAGGGAAAAAGTTATTTAAAACTTAAAACGATCTGAAGCCAGCAGGTGGTGTGGTGGTTAAGGGCACTGGACTCCCACATGACTGACTGTGGTTTAAGTACTGGATGTGGTGCTTGCTTTCTCACTGTCCCACTCTCTCTCTCACTCTGTCTCTCTGGTCAAATTTAAATAAGTAAATAAATAAAGTTAAATAAAATAATTCTTAAAAGAGAAACTTACGACAATCCCAATTATTGTTTAAGAAAATCTAAAATCAAAACATTTGAAAAATATATGATAAATAATAAAAACTACAGGACAGTCCAAGGTTATTTAGGTTACAAACTGGATATCATGCGATTGTGCTTACTGGAATATTTTTCTTAAATATTAATATAATCCAGTCCAAAACTGGCCAAACTCAAACACAAAATCTCTCCAAATATAGTACATAATGGCTAGCCCATTCATACAGAAATTAGAACCATATAGTAAATGGAAATGAGATTGTTCTCTAATTTTCACATAATCTGTGCAAGTATGTGTTGAAAGAATTGTCAATTAGATTTTTCTTGTTCAGAGAAAATTGTTTAAGTAGAACTTTAAATTTATGACTTTATAAAAAAGAATATAAGTTTTGTTCTAAATAGACAAATTCACACTGAGAAATAAGGAGTATTTAATAAACATAGTACATAATCCTAAATATGTAGAGAAATTAAATACATAAATATATATACAACATTACAATGTGATTATTTTTGCTAACTAAAAATTACCCTTCTTTGGTGGAAACCACTAGCCGTGAGTGTCCAAGAAAAATATTTGTCTTGTCCCTGCTGAAATGTTCTTTCTTAATTGTTCTTATTCTATTTTATTTGCTTTTATAAACATTGCTTTATGCTGGACAACACTAGATTTCTTGCTTTCTTTATTCAGAGCTGGCATAGTAATTAAAGAAAATTATCTTTCTTCTTATCAAAAGCTGCCTAAAGACTAGTCTCTAAAAAAACATTAATAGTTAATTACTCATGTCATATTAATAATTTCTCTTCTACTTCTGTTTATTACAATTTTTTTATTGCAATTTTTTAAGTCTAATAACTGTGAAATGACAAAGGTATGGGTAGGAACTCTGCCAATGTCTACTGAGAAACACTTTTCATAACATGTCCTCTTTTTAATTTTAAACAATTATTTCTTTAATTTTATTTATTATTATTATTTTTAAATTTGCTATAGGACATGTGCACTCAGAAGAGAGAGAGAGAGAGAGAGAAATAAAGAGAGAAAACAAGACTCCAGATCCAGGACTCAAACTATGGCCGCCATTTAGGAGTCCAGGGCCTTAACCGCCATGCCACCTGCTGGTTCTCAATGGCATCTCTTATACAATGTGCTCTCTGTAGGCTCCTTCAGCTGTGATGGAAATGCCATTATTCATCTCCACCATTCTTGGGTGGAAAATTACACTTGAAATGTTAAATGGTATTTGTAACAGTTGTTTTTATTTCTTTTCCTCCATTTACTTTATAACTCTATCTTCATTCCACCAAAGCAGTTGGACTTTATCTTATCTGCTCTCCTTGCTGTCTTCTAGGACCTGACTGTTTAACTGTATAATGCTCACCTTGCACGTGGGTTACATTCATGTCCTTTCTCTCTTAGCCAAGTCGTAACATCTGGTTGTCACCACATAGCCGCCCAAACTGGCATTTAGTAAAAGCAATGAGGTGAAAAACTCAGGGAAGAATATCTTCCCAGGATTTGAAGAAGGTAAAATACACGTTAATCCTGCCAAGCTTGTTCTCTCAACCATAGCTCAGTGATGACTATAGAAACACTCATTACAGGGTTTCTTCATTGTGAAGAAAAAAAATACTCTGCATTGTAAAAACCTTTAGATTTCTTTTCTGAATCTCAAAAGGGAGAGATTCTCCTTTGGCTGTTTTTGTTTCCTGTGGATTGCAATTTGCCACATTGCAAAAGTACATTGTGACACCTTGAAAGGCCTGCACCTTCCCATGCTGTTTTGTGAATGGGTTCTCAACTATCAGCCTTGTCTGTGTGTGGTGATGTCACACCATGTACTACTAAAAAATGTTACAAGTTAAATCTTTAGGAAAGTTGTGCAATGTGCTAAGAGAACACCTTATGGAAGAATATGGTCAGTTTTTAAATCAGAGAAGGACTACAGAGATTTTCTTACCATGGTACCTTGTGTGAAATTAATCAATACAACTGGGACCTATTCCACTCACGATAGTTGTTTTGTTTTTGTCTTTGTTTTCACCAGAGGCATGTGTGTAAGTCAGAGAGAGAGGGGGAACACATTGCTTCCCCCTGCAATGAGGTGTGGTCATGCTGAAATTTTTCTTTTCCATTCTCCCATCTCACTAGAATTTTGAGGATGTATGCATATGTGCCAGCCTGATTTTCAAGTGTCTAGGGTTGGATGAGATTCAAACTACAGCCTATCATGTGGGATCCAGCTCCATATATGTATTGCTTAACTGCTCCATTGGTAGGCTAGCCCATGATACATATTTAATGAGATTTTTGTAATAAAATTATAGAATCATTCCTAATACATTCTCATAGTCTTAGTCAGCCACCCATTTCTGACACCTATTCCTGCCTAATATTAAATATATTATGTATATTAATTCACTACTTCTTTGAACTATTCTTTTTTATAGGCATAATTCTAGTTCTAGAAGCACTAGAGCTGTTCATATAAAAAAATTTGAAATTTTAATTTACTTAAAGGGAAGTTGGTAAATAATAAGCTGATTAAAACTCATTTAGCAAATCATGTGTCTATGATATCTGCAGACCCTTCCCTGAACCATATGAAGTGTTCTTACCATGTGGGATGTGCTTCATATATTTTTTGAAAGACTTCACATCCCCTCTTACTGGTGATATCCTAAAATAACCTAGCAAGAACAAAAGACGATGAGAAGGGGAATGTGGACAGGAGTAAACGGTGGTGACAGTTAGGTCATGATGTAGGCATAGCCACGATAAATACCTGGCAGAAAGAAAGCTTTCAGAAGAACATCAGGAGATGCACAATGCCAGATAAAAGCGCGTGAAGTTCAAAATTTCTTTGCTTAAGTAAATGAAAGGATGAAGAAGTAATTAACAAGTTTCTTCCATAAAAAGGAAAGAAATTTGAATAATAAAGAATGGGAGAAGAAAGAGCTAGACTGAAGAGATGATAATAGCATGAGGGGGAAAAAAAAAGAAAGAAAAGAGATTCTTATTTGCCAGTTTTCTTTCTTAACACCACAAGGAATGAATAAGACTTCCAAAGAGGAACAGAAGGATCCAGATGTGGCAACCCTTGCTGGAGAGGAGCAGAAGAGCTGATAGACTTCTGCAGAAAGACATTCTTGAAGTCATTTTCACAAATAGTAGCATGATTTCCCACAAAGAAACATATACTGGATCTTGAGTGTTTGTTCAATTGCTATGATTCCAAAAATGCTATTAATTCTATTGTTTAGCGTTTTAATGAGAGATTCAGGTTAGGAGCAACAAAAATAAAATTGAAAATTGTAAAATTGAAAAGGACCAGTACAAGTCGCCGGCGGGTAGTGTGGTGGTTAAGACGACATGATCAAACATTTCAAGTCCCAGACCGTACAACTTGCCTTCTGGCCTTCCCTTTCTCTGTATCTCTGTCTTTCTCTGGTCAAATTAAAAATAATAACAACAAACAGAATTAAATAAATAAATATTTCTAAAAGGAAAAAAATAACGAAACAGTTCGATATCAATGAGATTCAACGTAGGAAGTCAATACCACCATTTGTTGTTTCTCTTTCATAATGAGACACAATGGACACAAGAGAGACTGTGACCTAGTTATGGCAAATTAGGATAAACTAGCAGTTATGGTTAAAGTCACATGCAGTTGAGGACTTGAACTAGATGATGAATTTAGAAACTAGAGCTTGGCCAAGGAGGGATAAATTGATTGCTTTACAGCTAACTTTAGACTGAGCAAAGAAAAAGGATAACTACAAAAATGTGCCCCAAAAAGGCTCAATTTGAGACCTAAAACTTAAACTTCATTTTATTTTGGTGTGGCATCAGTTTGTGATACAAAGTACAGTTCATATTAAAAATCAATCATTATTGGGAACCAGCAGTTAGCGTAATGGCTGTGTCACTTGACTCCCACGTAGTCAATCACGGTTCGCGTCCCAGACCTGGTGGCTTAAAACTCACGCCGGGTGCGTGTGTGTGCGTAACCAAGATCCCAAGAGGAGAACGGAGGAGAAGGGATTGCTGCGTGACCATCCCCTCTGGGGGGTGATTTCTCGCTTTCTGTCTCTCTGTCTCTCTCTGTCTGTCTGGCGAGCGCACACACCCTATAGAGAAAACCTCTCAAAAAAAAAAAAATCAATCATTATTAACTAGAGCATTTATTTATTGTGCCAATATACCAGGCACCCAATAAAGTATTTTATAAATATCATTTCATACACACACTGCAAGTTATCATATGTGCTCATATTATTAGAAATTAAAAAAAACCTGCAATCTGAAAAATTATAAACAGATTTCTCTAAGAACAGGAATCTTTGGGACCAGCAGATTGTGTAATGGCTATATCGCTGGACTCCCATGTAGTCAACCGTGGTTCCAGTCCTGGACCCAGTGACTTAAATTCATGCTGGGCGGGGCGCGTGTGCGTGTGTGTACAAAATCCTGAGAGATGAATGGAGGAGAAGGGATTGCAGTGTGGCTACCTGCCCTCCCCCCAGGGGGGGGGAGTGACTTCTCACTTTCTGTCTGTCTCTCTAGTGAGCATACAAACAAACATGTCATCTCTCTCTCTGTCAAAAAAAAAAAAAAAGAATCTGTAATTGGTAGAATGAAGGTTCAAATAAAGTTTGTGTCCAAAGCTAATGTTTTTAATATTTATTTAAATTGCCTCTGAATTCTTTTTAAAAAAGAGAAAATAACAGTGGGTACAATCTTTGTGATTAAAAGAATATAACTATTCACATTTCCCCAGGATATTTCTTAACAAAACTGATTGGGCAAAATATCTCCAATTTCATTGGTTCAAGGAAATAAAGACAAAATACATTTCTCCAGTCATCTGCAAGGAATTTTTGGAGCTCTGAAAGACAAAGGAAATAAGAGGAGTTTTAAGGATAGAAGTGAAAAATGAAGAAGCTGGATTTCATATTGTGATGAGAAGAGAGGACAGGCACAGTGCAAAGTAGCTGGCTATAAACAAGAGGTACAGCAAGAAAACAGCAGGAGGAAGACAACTCTTGCAGAGTAAGTGAGACAGAGCATGTTTATTTTCGAGCACACAGCTTTGTGTGAAGTCCAAATAGAGAAAAGAAAAGAGAAAGAGGGAAAAAAGACATTAATGCAAAAGGAGGGTAGGCTAAAAGAAAATGAGCTGGAAGTCAACTACAGATTGAAGTCAAGCTCCTTTAGCAAGATAAGAAACTCAACTTAGAAATCAGGTATGTCACAGACACATTCGGAGAGCTCAAGGTAAAAAAGAACAGTCTGGAAAAAACTACACCAAGTCATACTGTTATGGGTCAAGTAGTTCCTGAAGTAGGGTCATGTAACCCAAATGGTACTATCAAAAAAAAAAAAAAAGGTACAGAAGAGCAATTTATAGTCTCTTAATGAAAGAAAAAACCCAGAATGTCAGTACAAAAAAAAAAATTCGTGTGAAAAAGAGAATACTGTGAAAGGATAAATTAGTTGTGGAACACTTTGTAATAGTTAATAAAGGAAAACCCAAGTATAAAAGGGGGGGGCGTGTTTGACACTATTTTTTAATTATAGTGGAGATTCTTTTAAAATGGGCAAGCTCATAACATGCATAGTTAGCATATTTTATCAATCTCCATCTTTCCTCAAGTTTATGCTAATGTGAACATTTTAAAAACTAAGTTATTTTCATACAAAACATATATGAGTTGAGAGGTGATTTTTAAAAAAAAAGGACCAGCAGGTGGCATGGTGGGGAAGGCAATTGGAGCACATATGGTCTATAGAACCACTGGAGTCCTGAACCCAGCAGCTGGAAAACATGCTGGAGGTGTGTGTGCATGTATGCCCACAATTTCAAGAGGAGAAGGGATTATGATATGGCCATCCCACCTGAGGTGTGATTTCTCCCTTTCCCATTCTCTCCATCTTTCTTTGATGAGCACATACATTCTATAGCAAAAACTAAACAAACAAACACATAAATTATGGGCTTACAGTGTCCTATGGAGAAAACTATTTGAAATAAGACATAAATATTACACATTAATAATATGAATGCTTGCCAATTCATTTATTTGAATTCCAAAAGCAACTAATATCCATTGTTAAAATTTTAGAAAACATTCCATACAGCAGCGATGGAAACATGCAGATACTAAGTGGCATTTTCAAAACCATCATAATCTAAGCAAGTCAATCAGTATATCTCTTTACGCCATCATTAATGGCTATCACTGTTGTGAGGATGTCCTTTCTGGATCATCAGTGTGAGGTGCTGACAGCCATTCATCATACGACCAATATTATGCATGACCAATTTGACAAATTAATTCTTCCCAAATGTGTTATGAGGTTGATAGCAATTCCTATGTCATCAATGCTACTGAATATTCAGTATAAACTGAGTTATTTCTATTTAGGGATGGAACATACCAATTATTGCCAAAAATTTTAAAGCTATACAGTGGGTTGCCTCTAAAACATTTTGACTTAAGTTACTGAATTTTATAATGAGTTAATGTAAATACATTGTCTAGGGATTAATATATCTGTATGTTTAGATAGCCATGGGAATTTGAACTGAATTAATAGTTGTACAAACTCAATTTAAATAATTCAATGTTTACAAACATCATATGTTCAGGCTCTTTGTGACACAAGAAATTAATGGTGTATACATAGCATTATTTCTACTAGAGCTGTTTTATTTATACATATCTAACAACAAATAAGAAAGAAATTGGGCTACATTTATTAGCAAAGCTGACTGCAGAGAGAACAGATATAAGGATAGCACTTCAAATTCTTGAGTATTTCTTAAATGCTTAGTGTTTTAAATACAGATGGGCAGATTTTTTTTTTTTCTTAATTACATTTCAGACTGACAGGCATATGTGAAAATAAACACTCAAGTGAAACTTCCACTTGGTGGTCTAAAGAACAAGTTGCTCTCTGTGCAAATCTTTATTATCCTGCATACAGTCAAGTGTGCACAAATTAGGCAGAGTGTTACTTCTTGGTTCAATGGTAAGCAATGTTTACAAATTGCTATCATAAACTGAATTCATTAGGTTACACATTTAAGGACTACATCTAAAAATATGAACAATTACTTTGGAAGACTGAGTGTAAGTATTAAAACATTTTGTCACTTGAAAATAACCCTTACTATTTTAGAGAACGGAGCAGAAATGAACAAAAGAGTAAGCATATACTATTTTTCATCCTCCATAGCTTCACGGACTCTGACAAGGCTCTCTACATTTTTTTTTTTAATTAGAAAGGAAAATGCTCAAAACACCAAAAATTATAGCAAACCTAGAATTTGTGGAAGTGTGAAAATGCTGTAGATTCAGTTTTCCACATTCATATGAAGAAGTCAGATATGTCTACAAATTAGAAGTAAAAAAATAGAAACCTTGAAGTTGAGTTTAAGATAATTAAGACAATCATCAGAATAACTAGAAAACATAATCTCAGTAAAAGATGTTAAAAAGGTAAAGTAAATGGAGCCTGCAGATGGCTTGGAGGTTAAGGTGCTCGACTACCACATGGCCAATTGTAATTTGAGTTCCAGACTTGGAAACTTGCTTTCTTACTTTGTTTATCTGCCTCTCTCTCTCTCTCTCTCTCTCTCCCCTCTCTTTCCCCTCTCCTCTCTCTCTCTCATGAGCAAACATGTCCTTAGCAAATTAAAAAATAATAATAATGTCAAATGAGATAAAATGAATAGTTTTTAAAGTGCCATGACTATCTGCTAAAACAGTTGTAATAATGTGTTAGTTTTTTTTTTTTTTTTTGAGAGGTTTTTACCATAGGGCATGTGTGCTCACCAGAAAGAGAGAGACAGAGAGACAGAAAGCAAGAGATCTCCCCCCAGGAGGATGGCCACGCCACAATCCCTTCTCCTCCATTCTCCTCTCGGGATCTTGGACATTTACGCACACGGACCCAGCATGAGTTTAAGCCACCTGGTCTGGGACTCAAATTGTGGTCAACTCCATGGGAGTCTAGCAACATAGCCATTATGCCAACTGCTGGTCCCAAATGTGTTAGTTTTCTAAAAGAAAAAAAAAAGGTAAAATACAGTGTAGATTCAGCTATTCAACAAATATTTCTAGGTTATTAACTAAAATTATTAAGTCAAGAAAAATGGTTATAAGAATAATGTAGTTGCGAATGGTAATGAAGAGTTCCAGATTTCGTGTAGGATATAGTAAGCTGACAGAGCACTGCTCTTGTCATAGTAACTAGAAAAAGCAGGGAAATGTGCAAAAGTATACCTTTTCTATCTTTTTTTCCCCAAAAGTATACCTTTTCTTTAACCTATCACATAGCTAAATCTGAAATCCAAATAAATAAATAAATAAACTGTCAAAAAGAAATATGGACACATGCACTAGGTCACCTGGGGCAGAACAAGAGACAGGACTGTTATAAAAATGGATAAGAAGATTTCAGCACAATTTTTGAACAAAGTTTTGAAAGGCTAGTATTAGTTAGCACTGAGCATATAGAACCCTTGTGAACTGTAGAGACTCAGACACAACCCAGTTATTGGACAGTCAACAAATAAAATGTTACCATTATTAATATGCTAAAGATTCTAGCAGTGAAAGTGAACAACACATGAATAAATAGAAAATTTCAACAGAAAGATGGAGTTTTAAGCAAAAATCAAGTGGAAATGTGTATCTGTGATATGGAAAAAGAATACCTTTAAATAACTCACTGATAGACTCAAAACTGTTGAAGAAAGAATCAAAAAATTGAAGGTATATCAACAGAAATTACTTAAACTGAAACACGAGAGAAAAATAAGCTTAATGAAAACAGAACATGTAAAACATATGGGACAGTATCAAATGAGTTGCGTACATATAATTGAGCTCTCATTAGAAGATGGGGAGGATAGAGGTGTTGTTTCTCTGTTAGACTTTCATGTGGCTAATTGCAATATGAATCCTGTACCTGGCAGCTTGAAATTTATGGTGAGAGTGTGTGTGTGTGTGTGTGTGTGTGTGTGTGTGTGTGTGTGTGT
>NW_006159649.1:1474297-1477979 GCF_000334495.1 Tupaia belangeri chinensis
AATAATAATAATGTCAAATGAGATAAAATGAATAGTTTTTAAAGTGCCATGACTATCTGCTAAAACAGTTGTAATAATGTGTTAGTTTTTTTTTTTTTTTTTAGAGGTTTTTACCATAGGGCATGTGTGCTCACCAGAAAGAGAGAGACAGAGAGACAGAAAGCAAGAGATCTCCCCCCAGGAGGATGGCCACGCCACAATCCCTTCTCCTCCATTCTCCTCTCGGGATCTTGGACATTTACGCACACGGACCCAGCATGAGTTTAAGCCACCTGGTCTGGGACTCAAATTGTGGTCAACTCCATGGGAGTCTAGCAACATAGCCATTATGCCAACTGCTGGTCCCAAATGTGTTAGTTTTCTAAAAGAAAAAAAAAAGGTAAAATACAGTGTAGATTCAGCTATTCAACAAATATTTCTAGGTTATTAACTAAAATTATTAAGTCAAGAAAAATGGTTATAAGAATAATGTAGTTGCGAATGGTAATGAAGAGTTCCAGATTTCGTGTAGGATATAGTAAGCTGACAGAGCACTGCTCTTGTCATAGTAACTAGAAAAAGCAGGGAAATGTGCAAAAGTATACCTTTTCTATCTTTTTTTCCCCAAAAGTATACCTTTTCTTTAACCTATCACATAGCTAAATCTGAAATCCAAATAAATAAATAAATAAACTGTCAAAAAGAAATATGGACACATGCACTAGGTCACCTGGGGCAGAACAAGAGACAGGACTGTTATAAAAATGGATAAGAAGATTTCAGCACAATTTTTGAACAAAGTTTTGAAAGGCTAGTATTAGTTAGCACTGAGCATATAGAACCCTTGTGAACTGTAGAGACTCAGACACAACCCAGTTATTGGACAGTCAACAAATAAAATGTTACCATTATTAATATGCTAAAGATTCTAGCAGTGAAAGTGAACAACACATGAATAAATAGAAAATTTCAACAGAAAGATGGAGTTTTAAGCAAAAATCAAGTGGAAATGTGTATCTGTGATATGGAAAAAGAATACCTTTAAATAACTCACTGATAGACTCAAAACTGTTGAAGAAAGAATCAAAAAATTGAAGGTATATCAACAGAAATTACTTAAACTGAAACACGAGAGAAAAATAAGCTTAATGAAAACAGAACATGTAAAACATATGGGACAGTATCAAATGAGTTGCGTACATATAATTGAGCTCTCATTAGAAGATGGGGAGGATAGAGGTGTTGTTTCTCTGTTAGACTTTCATGTGGCTAATTGCAATATGAATCCTGTACCTGGCAGCTTGAAATTTATGGTGAGAGTGTGTGTGTGTGTGTGTGTGTGTGTGTGTGTGTGTGTGTGTGTGTATGTGTTTATGTGTGTGCACAGAAAATCCCAAGAGAAGAATGGAGAAGAAAGGATTGAAGTACAGCCATCCCCCATAGGGGGTGATTTCTTATTTTCTCAAAAAAAAAAAACAAACAAAACAAAACAAAAAAACAGAAGAGTAAGCATATATTTTTTATCATCCATAGTTTTATGGACTATGACAATACTCTCTAAGTTTATTTTAATCAGAAAGGATCTGAATCAGAAAGGATTAAAAAAATCTGACTGTCTCTCTATCTCTACAGTGAGCACACATGCCTTATGACAAAAACCTCTAAAGAAAAGACAAGAAAGAATGGGACAAAACAAATATTTAAAAAGAAAATGAAAGATTAATTACTAAAAACAATGAAAAAGATCAAAGCACAGATCTTAAAGGCTCAGAAAATCTCAAGGAGCATAAATACCATGGGCAAATAACCAAAACAACAATATAAAAAATCTGGAAAAATTGATAAAACTCTAGCTAAGATAACAAAGAAAAAAGAGAAAAAAATACAAATTACAAACATTAGTCATGAAGGAGGAACCTAGCTACAAATCTATAGACATTTAATTTTATTTAGTAACAGAATTATTAATACATAAAATTTAATAGAGAATACTACAAAAATATGCAGATAAATATGATAACACAGAAAAAATAAATTATATATAAGCATATGCTGTATGTGCATGGCTTTAATAGATCCATATATTTGAAGATATTAAATTTATAGTTGTAAACCTTACAATGAGAATGTCAATACTCAGGACCAGCAGTTAGCGTAATGACTGTGTCGCTGGACTCCCATGTAGTCGACTGCAGTTCGAGTCCCAGACCCGGTGGCTTAAACTCACGCTGAGCACATGTGCATGTGTGCCCAAGATCCTGAGAGGAGAATGGAGGAGAAGGGATTGTGACGTGGTCATCCCCCCGGGAGGTGATTTCTTGCTTTCTGCTGTCTCTCTGTCTTTCTAGTGAGCACATGCACCCTATAGCAAAAACAAACCAACCAACAAACAAAAAACAACCAAAAACAACAACAATTAAAAAAAACTCTCCCCCCCCAAAAAAAATCAAAACTCTAAGCCAATATGACTTCTCTAGCAAATTCTAACAAATTTTAAAGAATAAATACTACCAATTTTATACAAACCATTCCAGAAAATTAAAGAATGACCACATCCCAATTCATGTAATGAGGCAAAAATTATAGATTGCAAGAAAAGAAACCTATAGTCCAGAATCTCTATTAAACAAACCATGCAATAGTCCTCAATAACATATTAGAATATCTAATCCAATAGTATATTAAAAGGTAAATGTGGGAGATATGGGGGCCACCAGACAGTGAGTATAGTGGTTGAAGTGCTGAACTCCCACATGGACACTGTGGTTCAAGTTCTAGATCCAATGGCTTGAAACTTATGCTAGCCATGTGAGTATATATGCCCAAAATTCCAAGAGGAGAACGAAAATGGGATTATAGCATGGCCATCATCCCCAGGAGGTGTTATTTTACTTTCTGTCTCCCTGTCTCTGGCAAGTGCACACATCCTATAGCAAAAATCTCTAAAAAATAAATAATAAAAAAGGAGTCACTATATAATGATCAAATGATTCTAATCCTGGGAATGCAGACTGCAGTAGTCTTGTTAGTCAACATACATTCCAAAATCAAATGTATTGCTCCATTTCAACTGATAATGGAGTGAAATTGTGTATTCATTTCAATAGATGCAGAAAAACTGTTCAGTCTTTAGTTATGTATGCTTCAGTATTCAACCTTCCCACATAATAATTGTAATGAAAATAAAGTCTGGAGACAGCAGGTGGCATGGTGGTTGAGGCACTGAACACTCTCACATGACTGACCATGATTTGAGTCCTGGACCTATGACTTGCTTTCTGACTTTCACTCTCTCTTTCTCTATGCCTCTGGTCAAATTAAAATAAATGAATGAAAAATAAAATTAAATAAATAGCTATTTAAAAAAGAGAAGTATGTGAAACATACATACATATATGCAATATATGCACAATAATTCTAATAGAGTAAATGCACTCAGTAGTTGCACACAGACAAATGTCTTATATATTAATAGTGACTTCAGGACCTGCAGTTGGCATAATCACTGGACTCCCATGTAGTCGACTGTGGTTTGAGTCCTAGACCCAGTGGCTTAAACTCTCGCCAGGTGCGTGTGCATGCATGCCCAAGATCCTGAGAGGAGAATGGAGGAGAAGGGATTGTGGCATGGCCATCCCCCCGGGATGTGATTTCTCGCTTTCTCTCTCTCTCTTTCTGCCAAGTGCACACGCCCTGTAGGGAA
>NW_006159649.1:1478232-1532336 GCF_000334495.1 Tupaia belangeri chinensis
TCTTTCCCTTTCTCTGTCTGTGTCTCTCTTTCTGGTGCATGCACATGCCCTATAACAAATTTAAAATTAATAATATATAAAATTAAATAAGTATATTTTTAAATTAGGTTGTTTTATAGCAGATTTATAACCTATATAATCAATTTTAATATAAAACCTACAATTATGACTTCTTGTAAGTGACATTTCTTAAATAAAGTTGAGAGGAAAGAAGGGAAAGCTTCTGAGTAAATATCTTGGAGTTGGTCAAAATTTGCAGCCAGCATATTTTTTTTTCCATTGCTGTTGGTGCACTAACTGGGACTTAGAACACATGATCAATTCCCTCTTAATAATGCTTGATCCTGTGAAGAGAGTTATGACCAAAAAATAACAGTACCTTGTGATACAGGTGAGGATGAAGCTGGCATGTAAACCATTCACTTCATTTATTTTTTTTGGTTGGTTGTTTGTATTTTCTGAGAGAGACTTTCACTATTGGGCACATGCAATCGCTAAAGAGACAAAGAGTGGCTTGGAACTCACACCAGGTGCGTGTGCATGCAAGCCCAAAATCTTGAGAGGAGAATGGAGGAGAAGGAATTGTAGCATGGCTATCCCCCGGGTGTGATTTCTCACTATCTGTCTCTGTGTCTCTGTCTCTCTTGTGTGATTTCTCACTTTTTGTCTCTCTGTCTCTCTCTTTCTCTCTTGTGAGGGTACACACTCTATAGCAAAAATCTTTTAATATGCACACACACACACACACATTTATTTTTATTTTACTTTATTGACAGAGGGCATGTACACTTTCCAGAGAGAGAAAATAGCCCCAACAGGACATGTTTGTGCTGCTATCTTTTTTCTTCCATTTCTCCATCTCCTCAGGACTTTGGACCACATCCACACATACCTAGAACATACATACCGTCTGTGCTTTCCAAGCTGCCAGGGCTGAGATTCAAACTGTGATCAGTCATGTGGGATCTGGCTTCACACATGTAGCACTTAAACACTGCGCCGGAGACCTGCCATAAAATTTTTATACATTACCTTTACATCAGACTTATTTATGCAATTGAATATAATTTTAAACTTCTCAGAATTCCACTGTTACAGTCATTTTTATTCATGTACTTTAACAGAAATGAAATACATGTTCATGTTAATAACAAAAATTAAAAACATGGAAAATAAAATTATATAAAAATGTAACGCCTTTCTCCCATTTTTTCCCCGTGGCTCTTTGTCTCTTTCTCAAGCTGTAATTACCTATAACATTTTTGTAACTATAACTGTAAAAATTTTATATACAAAGATAAGCCTATTTATGTGTAGATAGATATTTATGAATGTAAATAGCCTTTTTATGAACCTCAAATGGCTCAATTTAACTTTCTTTATCTTCCCTTTTTCTTCTAATCATACATCTTAGAAATTGTTTTGTAACTGTTTTGTACAGTTAAACTAAGGAGATTATCAAAGTATGATTTCATGAATCACACAGTTTATTGCCATAGAAAAATATGTTTTCTTTTGTTTCGATTCACAGTGCTTAAAAATAGGAAGTCTAACAGGAACCAATCTCATAGAGAATACATTTGATAAATGAGGTACATTAGCCACATATTGAGTGAGCTCCACAATGAGTAAAATCTAGTTGCTCAATTAGAATGGAAGCAGGCCTGTGTGGAAATACCGTCTAATTAAAGTCTGAGGCATACCTTTCTACAAGTTCTGTTCAGAAGGGAAGGCGTGACGAACACAGAAAAGAACTGTGAGGACACATAAAGTCCCTAGAGGCTGATGGTTGGTACCAGGGCTGGTGGAAGAGGCCCCAGAGATGAGCTCACATAGAGTGTAGCCCTGTCTCTGCAGGGTGACTTGAGCTCTCTCTTTTGCGGAGCCAACCCCCTATGGTGCTGATGTGCCAAGGTCCTAAGCCACTTAGAATATGCCAAACTTCATATTCATATGTATGTTGGAGTTCAGATGTTGAGTTCCATAGCCCATATATGGGGTCCTATAATATGATCTAACATTTTCAAGGAAAGGGGGATTAAACTCCACGTTAGAACACATGTCACACACACTGAACTATGTATAAGTGTTTAGAATCAATTCAATGCCACAGAACAATAACATAACATGGATTTTTCTAAGAACCATAGAGTGTACAATTGTTTAGATACACTATAATTTGCTTATAATTTAAGCTAATCAAACAATATTTGTTTAACTTAGTTGGTCAAATTAAGGTAAATTGATGAACAAAGCTGGTAAAATGAAACATATTGGTTAGCTTTAGTACATTCTACTGAAAAATAATACTATCTATTAAGATACGAATTGCTGTAATAATATTGCATAGTGAACTACCCAGAAACCAAAAGCCTAAAGTACTGATAATTTGGTATTACTCAAAACAAAGTTTAGGTGGGTGTTTCTTCGGGTCTTAGCTAAACTCACTTGTTGATCAGTGGCAAGTTGAGCTGTCTTTTCAATCTGTCTGTGTCCCCTGACATAGTCATGCTTAGCTCCTCAGGATTGCTGGATTTTGTCTAATCTAAGCTGGCCTTTGACTGGAACAACTGGAATAACTATGAGGACAAAGAAGTATTGACTCTCCTTCAACTCTCCCCATATTACATTTTTTTTGTTTGTTTTATGACAGAAATACTATGAATATTTCTGTCGATTCTTATTATAATTTCCTTTTACGTTTATAGCTATATCATTTTTGTCCTAGAGTCAGTCTCTTTCCTCCTCCTGGGCCTCCTCATTTATGCTAATAGTTTTCTCAAGAGGTTTGCGTACTTGGTGTCTAGTTGCAGTTTTGAACTAAGGCTTACGTTAGAGTAGGTAGATGGCAAAGAATATTACTTGAAGTTACAGAAGAGCTTTTCAAACAAATCCTTCTCTTTAATGGGGGTGTAAACAAGCTGTTTGTAACTGGAGCTGACGTTTCAGCAGGCAGAATTCACTAGAGGGACTGTACAGAGAAAGTGGATGGACTGCATGTGGGTTCCTATTGCCAAATAGGTGGGGCTTTCCTCTGGAAAGATGAAACCATTCCGATTATTTTATAGCTTTGTCCAGTTGTGTTCCTCATTCAACCTTATTTTTTTCTTCCTTTCTTGTTGAGGAGGTTGGATTGATATCTCAGTCTGTTGACTACTTTATCAGGAAAAAGTCCTTTCTAATTTTCTCAAAATAATTATCTATTAGTTTGTCAGGAAAGTCATGACATATTTTTCTATGTTTTTCTGTGCAAAAAGGCATTATGAATTTCCCAACAACCCAGTATCAATTCAATTAAGCAAAAGTTCTCAGGATTTATGCTGTGGGCAAGTATTGCTCTTTTATTTATAGAGAGTAATGTGAAATGTCCTAACAAGCAAATTATTTAATTTTTAAATTATATTTAGTTATTTTTTACTTATAATGTTTAGATGAGAGTGAGTACACATGAGAGAAAGACAGAAAAGCAGACACCCTCTTCAAGGCACCATCAAGCTGTGATTCTCTTCCCCAGCCCTCCAGATCGTCAGAATTTTAAATGTGTGTGTGTGTGCTGGGTGTGGTTCCAGTTAACTTGAGATATGAACCTTTGAAAGTGGTTTCCAACACTGCCAGTCAATATGCTACTGTCTATGCCATCAAAGCTTGGTCCCCAAGTTATTTTAATAGTATTTATTTAAATGAATTAATCTCATACTCCTCATCCTAATTGCTCTCCACATTCTGCATTCCTGATTCATTTTTAAAAATTTATTTATTATCTATGTACGTGTGTGTGTGTATGTGTGATAGAAAGAGGGAGAGAGAGAGAAGGAGAGAGAAGTGGGAGCAGGTATCCCTGGAAGAGTCTTCACACCACAATCCACTCCCAGCCTCACTCAGCCCACTTCAGAGGCATGTATGCACTTGTGTTACCACTGGGCTCCCATCTGGCTTTATTGTTGACTCTTGACTTGGAAGTTCACATAGGTTTCTTGTATCTCACTTGGGTCTAGTGACTTAGGACATATAAATTTTGCTTTGGTATATAAAAATATGTATATTATTATATATCATATACAATACTGTATAGTATACATTAATATATTATTATATAATAATATATAAAATATAAAATTATATAATAATATATTTTATATAATAATATGTAATGATTACAACTATTTGTATAATAACTTAGAAAGTGTGAGAGAAAAATGTTCTGGCTTCTCTATTTAGAACTACAAATAATTACTATGTAATGAAATGATTTTAGAAAACAAAAGTTAATATATCATATAAAAGGAGTGGTTTGTTTTCTGATTCAGTGGTAAGTTATTCAAAATGTGCACTTCACATATAGAATACTTTGGCCTCATAATATCATCTATGATTTGATCCTGAACAATAATTTTTCTTGGTTTATTTTCTAATGGGTAACCTACTTTTTGACTTTCTATTTGTCCGTGGCAAATAAGATCTGCTATTTGCTACCAAATAACATTTTTAGGTAGAATGAGAAGAAAGCTAAATGTGATGTCAATTACCTAAGATTTCCAAACTTGATAATGCAAATTATGACCTAATAAAAGCTAGATTTGTTTAATCTGCAGAAAGACGGAAATCTTTTCTTTCTCAGTGCTTACATATATAAGATAAATTAATAACTAAAAATACAAATTTTGAGGGCCAATTGGTGGCATGGTGTTTAAGGCAGCTGGATCCTACATTGTTAACTGGCAGTTTGAGTCTCAAACCTGGCATCTTGAAAATCAGTCTGACACATGTGTGTACATGCCTAAAATCCTGAGAGGAGAATGGAGAAGGAACCGCAGAGTGATTGTCCCACCGAGAGGTGCTTTCTCACTCTCACTCTCTCTCCATTTCTCTTTGCCTTTCTCCAGTGAGCACACGTACCCCATAGCAATTACTAACTAAACAAATACATGTAAAAATAGCAAATTTTTAAGAAACATTAGAAACTCCTTATTTGTGAGAGTTCCATCCCAAAATGCCAATGGATATGTGAAAGTGCAGATAGTATAAAAATATATCTACACCATTCTTATAAATAGGCTAAATTTTATATTATAAACAATTACTACTAACAAAATAGAACAATTGTGCCAATATTCTGCATAAACTTTAGGTGAACGTGTTGTCTTTCTCTCTCTCTCTCTCTCTCTCTCTCTCTCTCTCTCTCTTATCATACCATCCTCATCTATTTTCAGACCATGGTTGCTGCAGGTAACTCAGACATATGAATAAGGTGGGACTATTGTGACTGCAAATCTGGAGTTAGTTAACTCTGTACAGAGAATCAAGCACTTATGGTAATTAAGGATTCTTGCCACTATTCTTGGCAATGGCCATCAAGATATACTGTGCCCCTCTTTAATAAACTTGTAACAGGTACAAAATTGCTTGTGGGAATCCTTCCCAGAATTCCATATATAAACTGGACAGCTGGTGAGAAAACAGGTCTTTGTCATCTTAGATCATTTATTTTTTAGCCCTCTCAAGAGATTACACCTTTGACAACTAAATATTCACTGCCATCTGCAGCAGGTAGGAGACATACATATTTTGTGAAATTCTGGTGAATTTGGTAGTCAAAACAAATTTTGCATTAAAACATTTTTGTCTTTATAGTGGAAATTTTATGAATTTTTAACACATGCTCCCTCCCCATGATCTCTGCAGCATGCCATTTCTTCTCAAAGTATGCTACTGCTTTCTTTCCCATAGATGTTCAAGTTAGTGTCTGGAAATAGCCATCGAATGTAGCCATATATCATTGCGTGAGATATTAAATAACCATATTTAAACCATGTTGAGTTCTGGCTTAAATTCTTTTACTATTTTTGCCATTTTATTCAGAATCCTGAAGATTCTATTTATTTCAAATTTCACCACTTTCCTTTTTGTGTCCTCTCCTGTGTTTCTGCTCAACAATCGAGCTGCGTATGCACTGTATGTTTTACAAATGGTCTAGTGATGTCTCAAAATTAATGAGAGGATTTTGAGTTTCCTGCTTCCTAAGATTATCTACATTTTAATAAAACATTTAGGTTAGTTAAGTTTTATAAGCTAAATGAATGCATGAACAAAATACCTTAGCAAGATAGCTTGTGATACACACAAATACCCATAGCCACAGAAAGAAGGAGAGACAGACACAGAGACAATTTGAATAAGCATATGATAACTTGCTGTCCAAAATGATTGATGAATAAATGTTTTTCTAGAAGGAATATAGTAAATCATTGTTGGGGCCAGGAGGTGGAGTGGTGGTTAAGGCTTGGTCTTCCACATGACCAACCATGGTTTGAGTCCCAGATCTGGCAGCTTGTTTTCTCACGTTCCCTCTCTCCCTTTCTCTCTCTGGTGAGTGTGCATGCCTTATAGTAAATTAAATCATTATAATAAATAGAATTAAATAATTTTTAAAAATCCAGTCAGTGTATTCTTAATAAAGATAATAGTGGTTTTCCTTTATAGTTGAGTTGGTGCCCTAAGCACTAAAGAAAATATAAGAATTTTCATTCAGGTCAGCAGGTAACCTGGTGGTTAAGGCCCTGGACTCCATATGACTGATCTTTGTCTGAGTTCCAGATCTGGCAGTTTCCTTTCTCATTCCCCCACCCCCTTCTCTCTCTCTCTGCTGATGTGCTCTATAACATATTAAAAATAATAATAATTAATTTAATTTAATAAATAACTATTCTTAAAAAAAATTTCTTTCAGCAACTTTTAAATTATTTATTTAATCATTCTTTCTTCTTTTATTTATTTTTTTAAAAATTTGACCAGAGAGAGAAAGAGAGACAGGGAAAGTGAGAAAGCAATCCACCAGGTTCAGTACTTGAGTGGTGGTCAGACATGTGGGCATGTCCAGGGCCTTAACCACCATGCCACTTGCTGGTCCCTCAGCAATAATTTTGAAGACATACTTAACTTTATGAATTCCTTCATTAAAATGAAATATTGCTTGGAATTTCAATATGTAAGATAGAAAATAACTAAGCTACTTTGGTTGAGGTACATAAAGCTAGGTAGACAAAATGCCTAGTTTCCTGTCCTTAGTATTTGACCCTGTGACCCAATTCACTATCTCTGAATTCTACTACAAACACTTTATAACGGTAAAATTAAACAGAAATATTAAATCAAATAAAACAACAAATAATATCTCATTTGAACTTTTTTTAGGGTTTTGCTCTAGAGTATGCGTGCTCATCAGAGAGAGAGACAGAGACAGAGACAGAGTAAGTGAAAAATCACCCCACATGGGGGATAACCATGTTGCAATCCCTTCTTCTCCATATTCCTTTTGGGAATTTGGGCATGCATGCACACTCACCTGGCACAAGTTTCAAGTCACTATATCCAGAACTTAAAACACAGTTGGCCATGTGGGAGTCCAGTGACTTAATCATCATGCCATCTGCTGCCCCACCCCCCACCGATTTGTACTTTTAAAAGAATTAAGAGAACCAAAATCATAGACAACAATATCACCAGGAACCCAGATTATTACAGTTAAAACATCTTAAAGCCTTTGTTTAGGAGGCAAGTAAAGTAAAAATTAACTTAATGTTTGGTAAGCTAAATAAGTACAGTAAATTTTAAGAAGACTAATAATGGGACAAAATAGAATATGTTATTTGTAAACTAGAATACACACACACACACACACACACAGACAAAAGTGTTGAAGGGATTATAAACTTGATGTAAACTAAGACAATATCAGAGGAGGGGAAAGGGATTATAAACTTAATGTAAACTAAGACAATATCAGAGGAGGGGAAAAGATTAATGTAATATAGAACAAACAAAAGAGACAAACAAGAATGGACATAAATATAAATGTATCATTTTTTATATTAAATATAAAAAAATAATTTTCTATTTGAAAGTTGATTACTTAGGCAGAGGGCCAGATGGTGGCCCAGTGGTAAAACGTGACCTTCTACAAGGCAATCCCACACAGACAGTTTTCTGTTTCAAACCTGGAGACCTCCCTGAGTATGCTGACACATACTTGCCCAAGATCTTGAGCTGACTAAAAGTTAAGGATGCACTGTGGTGTCAAGATCCTGTTTGGGGTGATATTTTTCTATTTCTTTTTCTATCTCTCTTCCTCATAGAAAAAATATATAAACTTGAAAAAAATAATACTACACAAATATGTGTATGTGTGTGTGTATGTATATATATACATATTAAATATATAAAAATGCAGAATTTAAGACAAAATGTATTATAGATTGATTTTTCTCTATTAATAAAATATTTAATTAGAAGGAATGAATAATTTTTAAGCTTATAAGCACATTATAATGTAGCTTCAATATACATATAGTAGGCCCAGCCACAGTGGCACAGGTCAGGGGGATGCAATTGTGTCATGCTGGAGGCCATAGGGCAGGTTTCAATGTTGTGTTCTAGGCTTATCTCAACACACCAAGTATGCCCGTGGCATCCTAACTGCCCGCAGAGCTAGGGGAAGGATCCTGGTATGACGATGCTGTGCAGGGTGACCGTCTCTCATCTCTCTCTCTAACGCCCTCTCTTTTATGACAGAAATGGATAAGTACATTTTGGAGAGGGTAATAGTTTATAGTGATTCTAATTTTAGTAAGTTTCCAAGATACACAGGATCTGAAGCAAGCAGTTTTCATTTGTTAGCTACAATAAAAGGAACTAGATCTAAAACGAAAAGCCTATGGCAGAAAAGAACCAGAGAAGTCAACTAGATCTAGATCTCAGACAGTGTAAGATTAAGTGTCTTTGAGAGTAAAATAACTATAAAGATTCAACTATGCAATTAAGATCATCTTATTCATGATCTATTACTTTATAACTAATAATCTTATGTAGTGGTTTGCATGGTGGTCCCCAAAGACACCAGGTCCTAGTCCCTGAAACTTCTGAACATTACTGTATATGGCAAAATATTTGAGTACATGATTAAATTGAAGATTTTAACTTGCGATTACCTTGGATCATCCATGTGAGCCCTTAATTCCATCAAGAGTATCCTTATAAGAGGGAAACAGATGTACTTCTAGATATTATGAAAAAGATAAAATATTATGAATAAGAACCAAATCTTTGGGTTAAAGTGGGATTAATAGGCAACTGAGTAAGAAGCGGTACTTTGGGGGGTAATGAAAATATTCTGTATCTTGACTGTGATTCTGGCTACTTGAGGCTTCATAGTATGAAGACCTTATAGGATATGACCCTCTCTCTCTCTCTCTCTCTCTCTCTGCCTCTCTCTCACTCTTTTTTTTAAAGGATCATGACAGAGTTATATTCATACCAGAAATGTCCAATTGATTTCTCAATTTAAAAACAATCTATTAATGTGACTAATCAAGGTAATCTTAATAGATAAAGCAAAAGAATTCAACAAATTTCAATATTATTTACATTGTTTTAAAAAGTACCTTTTGGGAACAGCAGATGGAGTAATTGTTATGTTGCTGGACTCACACCAGGCACACGTGCATGTGTGCCCAGAAACCAAAGAGGAGAATGGAGGAGAAGGGACTGTGGTGTGGCCATCCTCCCTAGTGAAGTGGAGGAGGGAGGTGGCTTTTCTTTCTGTCTCCATAGGGGGGGCAATGGGGGAGGGAGGTGGCTTTTCTTTCTGTCTCCATAGTGAGTGCATGCACCCTATGAAAAAAAAAAAAAAAGTAGCAAAAGAGGCAATATCCTTAGTGGTTTTTCTTTTGTTTTTAACTTTGCTATAGGGCACATACACCATCCATTCTCCTTCATTCTCCTCTTAGGATTTTGAGCATGCACACACATGTGTCTGTCATGATTTTCAGGTCAATGGGTCTGGGACTTGAATTGCGTGGTTGGCCACGTGGGACCCAGTGCTTTAAGGTCCATGCCACCTGCTGGCCTGGAAATATTCTTTTATTGATTTTTCAAATTGTAATCAGTTTGAGCAGAGCGTCTTTGTAAACAGTAGTCATAATGGATTTAACTGAAAAACAAGACAAAAGTAATTTTTTAAAACTGAATACAGCACTAGTATCAATGAACTTCTTCAAATTGTCGAGATTATTTTGGTTGCTTACTCATCATTATTTCTTGGAAATAAAATCCAATTTTATGCAGAGTGACATTTGTCTTCTTACAGATGACAAAACAAAAACGGTCCAAGCTGTCATTATAGTCCTGAATTCCTTTGCCAGATACAGAATTTATCGGTTTCCCATTGCAGCCGGTCATTGCCTTATGACCCCTTTCTGGCAAATGGAACATAAGGCATGGATATTATTTGGATGGAGTTGCTTCTAGGAAAATTTACTATCAGAACCAACATAGAGATAGCCACATGTTGTCTGCCTTGAACATGAACGCAATGTCTGAAACAGAGTCCTACACCATGACACAGAGAGTTAAGTGACTGAGGATGATACACAGAAGGAAGAAAGGAGTCTAGTTATTTGAAGACATTGTTAAGCCTTCATATCAGTACTGGGTTCTTTATCTTGAGACTTCTTATCATAAAGCATTACTAAGGTCTTTATTACTTTAGCATGTAGACAATTTTGTACTTCCAGCTGAAAGTACTTTAATTGATACGACTGCTAATCATTCCACGTTATCTTGTAATTAAATTATCCTTACTTTTAACCCACAAGAATGGAGAATGGTTTGGTCCTTTTTCTTTGTAGTAAAATGATTTAGTTCAAAAATCTTATACTTGAAAATGATGTTTATTTCAAAGAAAAAATGTTTCAGATAAGGATTCTTGCGTAAGGATTCATTGATTCAACATTTAGTGGTTGAAAACAACAGTGATTGGAGCCGGCAGGTGGCATAATGGTTAAGGCATTGGACTCTCACAGGGCCAATGTGATTCAAGACCTGGACCTGGTGGCTTGCTTTTTCACTTTTCCTCTCTCTTTCTCTCTCTGGTGTCTGCATTTTTCTCATAGAAAGTTAAAAAATAATAATAATACATAATATTAAATTAATAAGTCTTAAAAAACTATTTCTATTTCTCAGTATGTCTGGTAATTGGTGTTGGCTGACTTGGTTGGACATTTTTTCTGTGCCACAGGTGTTAGTCGAGGAGACAAACGTGCACTTCGTTAGCTGGGAGACTGGGACAGCAAATTGAAGGTGACTTCATTCACACTCATGGCACTTTTGCTGTATGTCTGGAATGCTAGTGGGCTGGCTGGAGTTATTTTTCTCTCACTTGCTAATCTTACCAGAGATTGTGCACTTTGTGACTGGATCCCAATGAAAATGGAAGCTGTCAAATTTCTTAAGGGCCAAGACTAAGAATTTACAAACCTTCATTTCTGCCTCATTCTCTTAATCAAAATAAGACAGAGTGAGCAATGATTCAAAACAGTGAGAAAAATTTCCACATCTTGATAGGCAGAATGGGAGTGTTTGTTGGTAGCTATCTGCTAATGGGACAACAAAACATTGCCATCAAGTCACTTGTTATAATACCTTTCTCCTAACCTTATAATATCTACTTTTATAATAGCATCTGTTCTCTTACTATAATGCTTAAAGCAAAACTATTTTCTATGCAGTGAGAAAATGCTAAAGAAAAGGGAGAAGATTAGATGCAGATTCAAATACATATTATGTATTCTGTACAAATTCAAGACATGTCAAGCTTCCCTGTTAAATGAAAACTGTTGAATGTAATCAAATATTTGATAAAAAGAGGCAAAAGTGATAGTGTTTCAAAATTTAACTATGTTTTTATATTATATGTTCTTCCTTCTTTAACCAAAATTTAATTACGTTTTTATATTATATGTTCTTCCTTTTTCCTTTGGCATAATTTTAGAATAGAGATATAATATGAAGTTATCTTTCACTATTATATTATAATGAACATTTTCCTTCATTCAAATATAAAAATTATTTCTTACATTTTTCCTAAAAATATAAAATATGAAGATAATTAAAGAAAATTTCTCTATTACTCAAAGAGTACTTGAAAAAGTGCTACAAATTATGACAGAGGGTCCAGTAATGTCAAGTATATTTGCATATGCATTGATTGCATTATTAATTATAATCTATTTCTTTTCCTTCTTTTTGTAGAACTACACCTATTTTAGAGCTTATTAAGGATTTTATAGAATTAAAGTATTTTTTTGTTTTATTTTTAAAGAAAGTTTGAATCTCAAGGAGCTTAAGAAAATTTAGACAGATAGAGACATACAATATATTTAATATACATACATATCTGTATAAGTGCGTGTGTATACACACACACACACACACATGATTTATACAAAGAAAATGGACAAACACTGGACTTATTTTTTCTACCGCCATCAGACGATACAGCTGAGTTGATAATTAAACAGCCATACTCCCACTGATAGGCCCGCAGCTATGAAGCACTCATCCCAAGAATACAGCTGCATCTAAATTCATACTGAAAATCACCATTAACTAGGCTTACCTCAGACAGATTCAATCTCTTTTCTCAGAGAGTGCAAATTACCAAATTTGGACTGAGAGGAGATATGAAATACCCAGTCTCTTTCAAACAGTGTATACATGAATAAAAGCTAAAAAAGATAATTGTGTTTTAATGCATTCACCATTCAGATTAAGAGTTAAGACTTTACAAAAACTGACTGACGGCATCAGAGAGTATGGTAATAGAGTAGAATTGTATGTACAAGCTTAGAATAATAATCTTAGATGATGTCTACTGACATGCCCATTTATTTTGACTCAAAACAAATAAATCAAAATCAAGCCCTTAGTCATGTCTAGAAAATGTTAAAATAAATCCAAAATTATCAAAATATTAAATATTACATAGGCTGCTGCTAATAAAACATTCAGTCCTTATAATCTCACTGAATACAGTTTCTAATATTGATAATAGCAATTATATTAGCACTATTAAAACCTAGACTTGCATAGTGATTATTTATTCATTTTCTTTTACGGATGCTATTTCCTCTGCGTTATTCTTTTGCGGCAACAGGGGAAATAGGAGTTCCAGTTTGCATGAAAACTTTTCTTTGATTGTGGGATAACTTTATACAAGATAACAGAATTTTATACTTAGCTTCACATCAAAGAAAACTATTATTTGCGAAGTAACAGCTGTCGAATAAATGTCTTTTAAATTCATTAATCAATGCCTTCCGCTCCAAGGACATCCTTACCTACTATCTGTTGACTGAAGAGTCTAACATTTTCTTGTAGAACCGTTTGTTGCCACTCTTTGCTTACCAAGAAAATAAGTAGCTACAAGCCCTTGGGTACAGTGGGAATATAATGTGGCCAAATCAGATGCCAGAAAATGCATTATTGGCATGTCCCTGCCTTCAGCCTGCTGACATGGTCTGCAAGCAAGAATTTTGTAGCACTGCCCTTGAAATGCCATAGAGAACTGTTGTGGGTCAATGACCTGAGAATAAGGACCAGAAAACAAAAACAAAAATAAAATCCAAGTTATACCTTCCTCCAATACTTAAAGTTCTTCCCTATTGACCTCATTGCTTTTCTTGCCTTTCAAGTGAATAATCTGTTAATATATTTTTTTTGCCTATATAATTTCTGATATAATTACACGTTTTTTTACTATTAAAAAAAAGTCATTGGAACCAGCAGTTCTTGTAATGGCTATGTGGCTGGACTCCCATATGGTTGAACACAGCTCAAGTCCTGGACCCCGTGACTTAAACTCACACTGGGTGTGTGTGCGTGTATGCCCAACCCAAGAAGAGAATGGAGGAGAAAGAATTGTGGCATGGCCATCCCCCATTGGGGGGGCTCTCGCTTTCTGTTTCTCTGTCTTTCTGGTGAGCAGATGTGCCCTATAGCAAAAACCTTTGAAGAAAAACAAAGTCATTAGCCTGACTTGGTCCAGAGACTTCCTCTGGTTTATCATGCTATAAATAAAAACTTACATAGGCTATGTCTGGATGCCAGCTCCACTTTGTCGAGAGGATATTGAAACTCCTCAGACCTGACTCTGGTCTGCCTCTGCTGCCTGACCTTTCAGTGTTTCTTCTGGTCTCAGCCTTCACCAATCTACATTTTACAAGTGATTCTTTGACTGGTCAAGCAAGTTGGCTCCTTGAGCCTTCCCATCTCACCTGACTCTCCTGTAACGACACATCAACCATCACTTTCCTTTCACTGTGGCTCAAGGACATTCAAAAGTTCCAATAAAGCACCCTTCTCAAATTATGCTTTGGGATAATGAAGGCAAAGTCTCTGTAGGGTGTATTGTCTACAATGGGGATTCAATGTTCTATTTAATATTCAAATATATTTTCTTCAGTTGGGCCATTAACATTGGCCCAAAAAAAAAAATTCAATTGGAATGCATTCCGCTCCTACCATTCACGATTGCCTTTTTGCTAAACCCATCCACAAAAGTATATTGTCTTTGGAATTTGCAATCTCTAGGTTAATGATGAGGATAAGAAAGAATGTCCTACTTAACCTTCCACATCCTCTTAAATGCAAACATATGCCACCTGTGTCCCAGGAAATTCAGGCTTGCCACTAGATGTTCTACAGGAGGATATTATTCAATATTCTGTCATAGGATGGCAATGACTGAGGGTGAGGGTGAGGAGTTATGCACCTCAGACAAGGGGATTCATCTCAGGCCACAGAGCCCTGAACAAAAGACACCTTTGTATCCATGTCTAGGGAACTGCAATTCACAGCTGTTCATCATGTCTGTGTGGGACAAGTAGCCTCTCCCTGCTCCCAGTCCTCCTCAAACCTGCCATGCACAGCCCGGTAATTGCCAAATGCTGGGCCTAAAAGATCACGCATAGGATTTGGGCCTGGAGCCAGACTCCTCAACAACTTGTAGTTTTTTGCAAAAGTCCTATGTTGTTTCCAGTAATAGAAATGGAAGTAAATAGGTCTTTAGTATAATGATTTATGTCGAGCTGACTAGCAGGCTGTGTGCTTAATGGTTTTTCTATCTATCAGTACCAAGTTATTTACATTCCTCTTGTGTCTTTGCTTTTGACTTTAAATCCCCCAAGTACTTCTCAGAAGAACTCTTTTTGTTATACCTTTTCCACTGAAATCCACTGCTTACTATACTGGGGGTATTGATGTGATCAGTCTTTTATTTATCTATTTCTCTGACATGTGAACGTCAACTTTGCTGTTCCAGTGTTATGACACTTTTTTCCCTTATTTACAACAGAAAGAATAGAGGGCATGAGACTGGGTGCAGTGCTCTTCCCCACCAGCTACAGTAGAGTCTGACAAGTTATTTTCCTGTAGAGAACAGACCCTTGTTATTCAGAATACTTAAGGCATATTTCACAAAGATGGCTCTTCCCCCCTCCTGCCAGAGAAAGAAGGGAATCTTCCTTGAATATTCCTGGCTGGTTTTCTGTAGGTAAAACCCTAGAAGTATGGGAGATTAGCTTGAGAACAATGGTTTCCAGGAGTTCCTCACTCTCCTGCAAATCCACTGTCTCTAGCCATTTATCAACATTGCCATTTACATCTGCCTACTAGATTATGATTCCAGTGACTTTTGCTCCAGGAAAGAATACCTTGGCTGTGACTCAGGTTTACCTGCCTCTCCACATTTCATTGCTGAATTGTTTTGTAATTTCAGTTCTATGATGAGTCCAAGAAAAATCACTGATGTTTAGTTTGTTAAGCTTTTTGCAATATCAAGGATGAAACTGTAGGCCTTGCACTATTCTTTTCTTTCTTTCTCACTCTCCTGAAGTGTGAACATGATGCCATGTAGATGAGGAAATGAAAGTTACATTCTGGAATTGGCAGCATACTAAAATAGAAGGAAAGTACATGAAGCAAACTACTCAACCAGTTTGGGACTTTTGGTAAGTCAAGATGTTCATACCAAAGAGAGGTTTCTATTTTCTTTAGGTCATGATATTTGGATTATTTCTATTACTATTTTCAAAATACGATCCTGTAACTTAAACCAGGGGTTCTCAACCTCCAGGACACAGACGGGTACAACATAGCAGGAGGTGAGCAGCAGGTGAGTGAGCTAAGCTTCATCTGTATTTACAGCTGCTCTCTATCACTCACATTACAGCTGCATGAGCTCTGCCTCTTGTCAGATCAGCAGGGGCAATAGATTTTTATAGGAGTATGAACCCTTCATGAAATGCACATGCAAGGGAGCTAGGTTGTGTGTTTCCTATGAGAATCTAATACCTTGATGATCTGAGGTGGAGCTGAGAAAGTGATGCTAGCACTGGGGAACAGTTGCAAATATTGCATTATGGTGAGTTGTATAATTATTTCATTATACATTGCAATGTAATAATAATAGGAATAAAATGCACAATAAATGTAATATGCTTGAATCACCCTAAAACCCTATCCCCCCACATACAATTTGGTCTGTGGAAAAATTGTCTCCCACAAAGCCAGTCCTTTTTTTGGAGAGGTTTTCGCTATAGGACGCGTGCTCTCACCAGAAAGACAGAGAGAGACACAGAGACAGAAAGCGAGAAATCACCCCCCCCCCAGGGTGGTGTCACGCCGCAATCCTTTCTCCTCCATTCTCCTCTTGGGATCTTGGGCACGCATGTATACGTGCCCGGCATGAGTTCTAAGCCACCAGTCCCGGGACGCGAACCGCGGTCGACTACGTGGGAGTCCAGCAACATAGCCATTACGCAAACTGCTGGTTCCCAAAGCCGGTCTTTGGTACTGAAAAGTTTGGAGACCACTGTCTTAAATAATACTGTGACTTTTACTTCATACAATTATTTTGTTTCTTTTATTTATTTATTTATTATTTATTTATTTATTTATTTATTTATTTATTTATTTATTTTTGCCATTGGGTGTGTGTACTCACTGAGGAGAGACAGGGAGAGATAGTGAGAAGGAAAGTAAGAAATCACCTCTTAGGTGGGATGGCCATGCCACAATCTCTTCTCCTCCATTATGCTCCTGGGATTTTTGGCACACACACACACACACACACACACATATATATGCAACCGGTCTGATTTTCAAGTCGACAGGTCCAGGACTCGAGCAAGGTTTGACCATGTAGTAGTCTAGCTCTTAACTACCATGCCACCTGCTGGTCTCCTCATATAATTATTTTGGATCTACCATTATGTTTTCTGTTCCCCTTTTTCCTGAGTATTTCTATTGTTGCCCATGAGCAACATTATTTTTTCACAACTCATACCTTATGAAATATCTACTTTAGTTCTACTAAGAATCCTTAACTCTTCTTCAAATATTTCTACCCTGAAATTTTATTGGTTAACTATTTTAAATTCTTAAGCTCTATGATCATTCATTACAAAAGAACAGAATAGGGCTCTGTTTAACAGTTTTTCTATCTATTGATACCAAATTGTTTACATTCTTCTTGTGTGTTTGCTCTTGACCTCTGCTTTTGACTCTTCAGTCTGAAATAAACACTCTTATTTATATTCATGCTTTAAAAATTTTCTCCCAACATATATGAGAAAAACAAGCTTTACTTTTTAGGAAATATCTTCCTCTAAGGTCCAAAGAATTCTGGTTTCCAAAAATATGAAGAGATGGTCTTCAAAACAGAAACCAAACAAAAAAACAGAAATCATGTTTCTGCAATAAAAATATGTTTGGGTAAGACTTCAAGTTATGTTCCCTATTCTAGGATTCACACTGCCATTTACTGATTAAAGTTAAGTTAGCTTATTCAGTTTATTGATTTCCTTATTTATTGTATTATAATCCATTTAAATTATGTGTATTTAATTTCATTTTATTTATTGTTAGCATTTTCTAATTTGACCAAAGAGAGAAAAAGAGAGTAAGTGATAAAGCAAGTCACTAGCTCTGAGACTCAAACTGTTGTCACCAAGTGGGAATCCAGGACATTAACCACTATGCCACCTGCAGGCCCCCAATCAATTTAAATTTTATAACTTTCCCCAAATATGCTATGCTACACCCCTATTTTTGCTGAGTAGTGATTTAATTAAAGAAAGTGTGACTCCATCTGATAACTTTATTCCATTATAAAAAAATAAACTTGTTCTAAATAGTTTTGCTCCTAGACCTGGTGACTTGAGAATCATGCTGGTATATGTGCGTGTGTGCCCAAAATCCTGAGAAGAGAAGAGAATGCAGCGTGGCCATCTCCCCGGTGGAGGATTTCTCACTTCCCCTTTCTCTGTCTCTCTCTTCCTCTTCCCTCCTCAAGCAAAAACTTAATCAATAAACAAACAAATAAAAAATTAGAGCTTCAAGCTCAATGGAAACTTCTCTCCTTTCCTCCCCGTCACTAAGATTAGAAGTGTGGTTCTCGTGCTGGGATTAGAGGACAGAACCATCTAGTGTAGCCCTGAGATAGTTCTTCCTCTTACTTTTTTCAACTATATCAATCTTCTTGAATATTGAGATGAGAAGGAGGGAAATTTAATATTGTAAAAAAAGTTTTTCTTGATCAAGTAAGGTAGCAAACATCTCTGTTGACACCTCTGGTTCTCCAATGCTGACATGATGCCACTTAAGGTACACATTGAGTCACTTTGTGGATCTGGCACACACTTCAGGACATTCGTACAACGTGAAAATGGATATGTGTGGCAGTCATCCCAGTCCTAGCTCTCCACCAGAACACATATGTAGATTCTTGGGAAAGCATGAAAAGGAAACTTCCTACTGCAGTTTCCTGATGTGGAAGGATTCCACTCCATTTCATTTCTTATTGCTGATGTCTCTACAGTCAATAAGAATTTCTCTTGGGGGAGAAATTGAGGGGACCAAGCCCAGCTTCATTGTTCCACCACCCTGAATTCTACATGTTGAAGGTGGTCAGGCTAGTTCTGGTGACCTTAAGGAAAAAAAAAAAAAAAAGGACAGAGATATGTGTTTGGACCCAAGTGCTGAATATTGAGAATTCAATCTTTTTAGAGATTTAGCTTTGGTCTTTAATTATAATTCAGGGAGAAATAGAAAAAATATACATAATGACCTTATTATGATTTTAAAATAAAGGGTTTTGCTGCTAGTTGGAGTTTTTCTTTTAAAAAATTATGATTCTTAATAATATATAATAAACTATTCTCTGTAAAAATTTTTCCATGAAATATGATTCTCTTACAGACTCAGAGCATTTATAATTTGCTCTACCCTTTTACACAGATACCATTAAGCTTTATCTTACTAATATTCAGGATGTGAGAGTCCACGTGTTTTAAGGGCCTGAAAACATTCTGCTTAATTTTAAAGATACATTTTCAAGATTCTCTGAAATCTCAAAAGCCTTTCAACAGTAATTACTCACTGGCAGATCAGCATTCTGTAATCATCTTATTCAGATCATGGGATGCAAATCTAGGCTCAAGTGGGTGCAAAAATACTTAGTAATTTATGAACTGTGAAGAAAATAAACCATAGACACTCAGTCCATCAGGTAAGAAACTGGCCTTAATGAAGCACACACAGGCCGGAGTTTCACCTTCTATCGTCAGTGAGGCGACCTTGTAGATACAATCTTTATATCATTTTGTTAATATCTATTTTCTGAATATCTGGTATAGCAAATGACCAAATTCTATTGTAAAAGGAAGGGAGAACTATTCAGAGGACAATAAAAGGTCATTGTAACTAACCAAATTATGAAAACAATGTTAAGTTATAACAATTAAGACACAGAAAACAAAAGCTTGATTATTTTTTAAATCAAACTTTATATAGGAAACACACATTCATTTAATAGAAAAAATATGGAAAAGACTGTATAGCTTACCTTTAAACATTTCATGCATTTATGAAAATCATTAAATTATTTAAATATCAGTCTCTTTAATAACATTTACAATGACTTTATGGTTTTTGATACAGCTTTACATATAAAGAAGGTTCATTTATATACAATGCTTTAATCATAGAGAGAATCTAATACTTTAAGAATCACTTTACAGAATCTTGGCTCTTGTAACAAAGAAAGTTCCATTTGTTCATTGAAATGCTGAATTTTTAATAGGTCCCTCAGCTCCTTCTCTGTCTCTTTTTCCGTTCAGTCAAGAGTCCAGTTCATACCAAAAAATCCGTAAACTTACATAACAAAATAGGAGTATGAAGAAAAAAAAAAAAAAAAGAGCTGTTTGCTAAAGAAAGTTCCATTTGTTCATTGAAATGCTGAATTTTTAATAGGTCCCTCAGCTCCTTCTCTGTCTCTTTTTCCGTTCAGTCAAGAGTCCAGTTCATACCAAAAAATCCGTAAACTTACATAACAAAATAGGAGTATGAAAAAAAAAAAAAAAAAAGAGCTGTTTGCTTTACCATTGTCCTTTGTTTAAATGTGGAGATGATCTCTTAATCTTATCTTTTCTCAGTAGGTATGTTTAATATGATTCAAGTTCACTGATCAATTTCTTTTACTTTTTCCAAATGAAGACTTCAATTTGACCTGTACTCTGTGCCATGCAGACAATCTTCTCTGCAATAGGAGTTCAGGGCAGTTAGGGACAAGTCCCCACCAAGTAACAACTGGAGGAAGCCTCCTGGGGAGGATTTAGGAGGTTTAACTCAAAAGTAATAGTGCTTTAAAAGAGAAATATGAAATAATTTATTCGCAGATTTTTAAAGCTAGTTATATAAAATTATTCAATTTTAATGAGTACATTGAAGCATGCATTCTTTCATGTAGTACTAAATCATGCAAACATTTCCCAAGAAAATGAATATAAAATTTTATTTAAAAAGTATTGAGGGGGCCAGCAGATGGCATGGTGGTTA
The DNA here is from genome assembly GCF_000334495.1 of Tupaia belangeri chinensis. NCBI lineage: Eukaryota > Metazoa > Chordata > Mammalia > Scandentia > Tupaiidae > Tupaia > Tupaia belangeri. The sequence goes on from NW_006159649.1 coordinate 1,498,963, forward strand.
AAGTGCTGGACTCCTACATGGCCAACCACAGTTTGAGTCTTGAACCTGGTGGCTTGCTTTCTCATGTTCTCTCTCTCTCTCTCTGTGTGTCTCTTTCTGGTAAAATTGAAGAAGAAGAATAAGTAAAATACAATAAAATAAATAATAATAAAAAAGAAGTATTGAGAAGAGAGTAATGCAGTGAGATGAGTAATAAGAACTATTACATAATTAATACTTGCTATATGACAACTACTCTTAACACTAACAATAACAGAATATGATATTTAGCATTGTCCTCATTTCTATATGTTAAAATGAAAACTTGAGGAGACTAGGTGACTTGATCATTAATAACAAAGTCAAGAAACTTGCACCCCTTCCCACCCCATCTGGAGACCTGTTCAAGCCAGCAACATTGCCAGACACCAGGCTGCCTATGGCTGTAGGCCCTAATGGCAGGGACCCGTCACTTATCCCTGCCCCTACTTGTTTCAGGACTTCAGGTTTGTTTCTTGGGACTTTAAGATGAACTTGCACCCCTTCCCATACCATCTGGAGACTGGTTCAAGCCAGCGGCATTGCCGGACACGAGGCTGTTTATGGCTGCAGGCCCTAACGGCCAGGACCCATCACTAATCTTCTGCCCCTTCCCCACTTGCCTTTGGACTCTCAGAATTTTAGTGTTTTGATTTTTTTCTTTGCTTCTAAGGTGAAGCTTCACTCCTTAGAAACAGGGAGGACTTTGGGTCACCTAGGACCAGTGACAAAAGTGCATGGTACTGGTGAACAACAAGGAGGCAGGCCAAAAGAGAGATTGTCAATTTTCTAATCCTGCACACCTTTTAACACTCAGAGATACCTTGAATAAGTTAGGAATGAAAGTATAGATCACTAGATGACTAGGAACAATCACAGAGGCTCAAAAATTTGAGATACTAACAAAATGCCTCTCTCCCAAGAGAAATCGTCAAGCTGACCTCACCCACAGTCAACACAATGGACGTCATGGACATGTCAGATAAGCAACCCAGAATATTTGTGGTGACCAAACTAAGTGAGATGAAAGAGAAAAAATACAATGAGCTCCAGAAGATGAGAAATCCTGTCATGATTTGAAAGAACAAAAAGACACCTTAAAAAGGAACCAGATGGAACTTCTAGGGTTGAGGAGTGTGATACAGGAAATCAAAACCTCCCTTGAAAGTATTAAAAGTAGATTATATCAGGCAGAAGATTGAATCTCGAAAGTAGATGACAAAACATCTGAGCTAGAGAAAATTATCAAGAAGATTGAGAAAACAACCAAGAAAAATGAGGATAATGCATGAGGAACACTGGATACCACTAAGCACCCCAACATCCAGATAATTGGTATCCCAGAAGGTGAAGAAAATAATAAGGGGATTGATAATATATTCAATGAAATCCTGGAAGAAAACTTTCCAAACCTAGAAAGGCATTCAGATATCCAGAACCAAGAAGTACATAGGACCCCAAATAGAATCAACTCAGGAAGATCCTCTCCAAGGCATATCATAGCCAGATTGGGGAAAAAAAAAGAAAAAAGAAAAGAAAAGAAAAGACAAGATACTAAAGTTGGCAAGAGGGAAGAGGGAAACATCAAGTTATTTATAAATGTCACACCATCTGGACCTCTCAGCAGAAACAATGCAAGCAAGGAAAGAATGGGGAAATATAAAGTGTTGAATGAAAAACAATTTCAACCATGAATACTATACCTGGCAAGATTATAGTTCATATGGGAAAAAAAAGATAAAAACATTCTCAAATAAACAAAATTTGAAGGAATTTACCAACTCAAGACCAGATCTTCAAGAGGTTTTGAAGGGAGTGCTATACCAAGAACTAAAAAGTCAGATGAACAGTTATAAGAGAACAAAATGTAATCAAGAAAATGGCTCGCTTAATGATAGGAACAGGTCTAGAATATTGATAATAACATTGAATGTCAATGGATTAAATTCTCCAATGAAGAGACACAGACTGGCTGAAAGGAAAAAAAAAAAAAAAAACCCAGAAACTATCTGTTGCCTACAAGAAACACACCTTATAGATAAAAGACATACACAGACTAAAAGTAAATGGCTGGAAAAAGATATTCCATGCAAATGGAAATCAAAAAAGGGCTGAAGTTGCGATATTGATTTCCGACAAAGCAGCCTTCAAGACAAAGACTCTAAGAAGAGACAAGGAAGGACATTATATAATAGAAAATAGGGTAATCCAGCAAGAAGACATAATACTTATAAATATTTATGCACCCAACAGGAGCACCTAAATATGTGAAGGAAAGACTACTGGAGCTAAAAGACAGATAAGGGGCAACACTATAATTGTTGGGAATCTCAGCACCCCCTTATTTCCTTTAGACAGATCTTCTAGGAAGAAAATAGAGAGGTACAGGACATAAATGATACTATAGATTGAATGGGCTTAATAGGTATCTATAGAACTTTCCACCCTAAGTCCACAAAATATACATTTTTCTTACCCCGGCATGGTACCTTTTCAAAGATTGACCATATGGTAGGACAAATCAAGCCTTTACATATTTAAAGGCATATAAACTATATCCATGATTAAATTAAACTCAAAATTAATTTTAAGAAACACCCTCAAAAATACACAAACTCATGGAAACTGAATAACCTACTTCTGAATGACTTCTTAACTATGGAAGAAACTAAGTCTGAAATCCAAAAATTTATGAAAACAAATGATGAGTACACAAGGTTCCATAATCTATGGGACATGGCAAAAGCAATCTTAAGAGGGAAATTCATAGCAATTAGTGTGCATAGGAAAAAGATGGAAAAGTGGCAAGTAGATAACTTAACATCATGCCTCAGGGAAGTGGAAAAACAGAACAAAACATGAAAACAAAAAAACTGTCAGGAAAAAGAAATAATAAAGGTTCAAGTAGAAATAAATGAAATAGAAAATAAATGAAAGCAAAAGTTAGTTCTTTGAAAAGATTAACAAGATAGACACATCACTGGCTAGCTGATCAAGAAGAAAAAAAGAAACCAGATAAATCAAATATGTGATGAAACAGGCAACATTACAACAGACATAATGGAAATACAAAATATCATTAGAGGATACTATGAGCAACTATATGCCAACAAATAAAAGAACTTGGAGGATGGGGATCAGCAGGTGGCATGGTGGTTAAGGTGCTAGAAATTCCCACATGGCTAATCACATTCGAGTCCAGACCTGGCAGCTTGCTTTCTCATCTTCCCTCTTTCTCTTTCTGTGTCTCTCTCTCTGGTCAAGTTAAAATGAACGAATGAATAAATAAATAAAATAAAGAATTTCAAAAAAAAAAAAAAAAAGAGGACTTGGAGAAGATGGGAAAACTGGATGTATATAATCTACTATGATGGAATCAGGAGGACCCAGAAAACCTGGAGACCCAAAACAAACCTGGAGATTGAATTGGTAATAAATAACCTCCTGACAAAGAAAAGCCCAGGCCCAGAAAGCTTCACTTCTGAATTCTACAAAACTTTTAAGGAAGCGTTAATCCCTATCCTACTCAAATTATTTCTAAAGATTCAAAAGGAAAGAAACCTTCCAAATTGATTTTATGAAGCCTCCATCATCCTCATTCCCAAAACAGATAAGGACATTACAAAAAAACGAAAACTACAGACCAGTATTGTTTGATGAATATAGACGCAAAAATTATCAACGAGATACTTGCAAATTGTATCTAACAACATATAACAAAGATTATTCATCACAACCAGGTAGGCTTTATCTCTGGGATGCAAGAGTGGTTCAACATACGCAAGACCATAAATATAATACACCATATTAACAGGAAGAAAGATAAAAACCACATGATCATTTCAATTGATGCAGAGAAAGCATTTGATAAAATACAACCTCTTTCATGATTAAGACCCTCAGTGAGTTTGGTATAGAAAGGTCATTTCTCAACACAATAAAAGCCATCTATGAAAAACCTACAGTGAACATTATACTGAATAGGGAAAAGCTAAAAGCTTTTCCACTAAAAACTGGTACTATAAAAGGCTGTCTACTTTCTCCACTGCTTTTTACTATAGTGCTTGAAGTCTTCGCTAATGTAATCAGAAAAGAGAACAATAGAAAAGGGATTCAAATAGGCAAAGAAGAGTTGAAAATATCTGTATTTGCAGATGACATGATGGTGCACTTAGAAGACCCAAAGGCTTCCATGAAAAAACTTCTTGAAGTAATAAGTGAGTACAGTAAAGTGGCAGGATCAAAAACCAACATCCCCAAATCTGAAGCATTTCTATATATGAACAACAAGTTGAATGAAGTAGAGCTGAAGAAAGGAATCCATTTCTCTAGAGCCACAAAATGCACACGATTCCTAGGGATAAACCTAACTAAGGAAGTCAAAGACCTTTACAAAGAAAACTGAAAATCTTAACAAAGATACTGAAAGTGACACAAAAATGTGGAAGACCATCCAATATTCCTAGATTGGAAGAATTAATATAATCAAAATGGAAATTCTACCCAAATTAATCTACATTAATGCAACTGCAATCAAAATATCAGAGATATTCTTCACAGTTCTAGGAAAGACAATCATAGAATTTGTCTGGAATCATAAAATACCTCGTTTTGCCAAAGCAATCCTGTGCAAGAATGGAGTAGGAGGCATATCACTCCCTGTTCCTGAAATATACTATAAAGCTGTGATCATCAAAACAGCATGATATTGGTACAGAAATAGACAAGTGGACCAATGGAATAGAATAGTGATCCCAGAAATAAATCCCAAAGCTTGTAGCTAACTGATTTTTAACAATGGATACCTGTCAATCCATTGGGAAAAGGAAAACTTCTTTAGTAAACCATGCTGGAAAAAACTGGGTTTCCATCTGCAGAACAATGAAACTGAACCCCCATCTTTCACCAGTAACAAAAGTCAACTCAAAATGGACCAAAAATTTGAACCTAAGACATCAAACTATAAAACTATTGGTCTAAAATACTGGAGAAACTCTGGGAGACATTGGGGTAGGCACAGACTTCTTAGATAAGACTCTCAAAGTACAGGCAATAATTCTGAAAATAGTTAAGTAGGACTATATTAGACTAAGAAGTTTCTGCATATCAAAGGACATGGTAACAAGTGTGAATCGATAATCTTCAGAATGAGAGGATATTTTTTTTCTTTCTTTTTTTTTTTTTGGGGAGAAGTTTTTGCTATAGGGCACGTACACTTGCCAGAAAGACAGAGACAGACAAACAGAAAGCGAGAAATCACCCCCCAGGGGGCATGGCCACACTGCAATCCCTTCTCCTCCTTTTTCCTCTTGGGATCTTGGGCACGCATGCACACACGCCTGGCGTGAGTTTAAGCCACCAGCTCTGGGACTCAAACCACGGTCAACTACATGGGAGTCCAGCGACATAGCCATTTCGCAAACTGCTGGTCCCAAGAATGGGAGAATATTTTTGTAAAATATGCCTCAGACAATGGACTGATAACCAGAATACACAGGGAACTCAAGAACCTTACACGTAACACACAAACACGCGCATGCACACACACAAACAAAGAAAACATGATTAATCCAATTAAAAGATGGGAAAATGAGCTGAACAAAATTCTCTCTAAGGAAGATATACAAACAGCCAAAAAGCATATGTGGAAATGTTTAACATCCTTCATCATAGGGTGATGCAAATTAAAATCACAATGAGATACCACCTAACTCCTGACAGAATGGCAAAGATTGAAATATAGAAAGTGATAAGTGTTGGTAGGGATGTGTGAAATGGGAACTCTCCTATACTGGTGGTGGGAATGTAAACTGTTTCAGCCACTGTGGAGAACAATATGGAAGTTCCTTAAAAATCTACAAACAGAACTACCATTTGATCCAGCAATCCCACTTCTGGGTATCTATCCGAAGGACAGGAGAATGCTCAGTTGAAAAAGAGCTTGTACATCAATGTTTTTTGCAGCATTACTCACAATCACTAAGACATGGAACCAATCCAAATGTCCACAAACTGATGAATGGATTAATAAAGTGTGGCACATAAACTCTTTGGACTATTACTCAGCCATATAAAACAACAAGACCCTGGCATTTGATAGAAAGTGGTCAGATATGGAGGATCTATTGCTGAGTGAAGTAAGCCAGGCTATGAAAGAAAGATATTGTATGTATCCACTCAATATATACCGACTATCCGCACTCTATGGTAGAGATAAAAATATTGGAGGGCATAAAAGCAGTGAAAGTAGTGATGATTAAGACAGTGTGGAATGGGGCGGGAGAAGAGGAGAGTATGGAGAACGATAGCAAGAGACCAAATAGGAAGATGATGTGTATAGTATTCTCAACTAAACTGGTCTGAGAAGTATTTCATTTTGGATAAAGTCTTTTTACAAGCAAATGATAAATACTGATTGAATGTTCTAAAAATTTCATCAATAATAATAACTTATAAAAAATAATGAAAAGCTATTTGATGATAGTGATGGGGATTTTCATGTCTTTGTATTGACTGATATGTATGGTATTCCTTCTAGAAAAAGAAATGTAATACACTGTAAAGTTATATGAGATTCAATGTAATATAAACAAGATGATGATAATAATAAAAGAAGAAAATAACAAAGTCAAGAATCCAGTTTAATTATACATGACACCAAAGCCTTCTCTTTTAGCCTGTCTGCTAATAACTTAATGAATAAATCTAATTTACAAATTTCAGCAGCATAAATTTTTTAAAAATTCAAAATTTTAATAGTACTTGTCTATCTTTTTAAAAATAGTTAATTAATTAATTAATCTATTTTATTTGTTGTGGTTTTCGAACTACAGGATCTGGGACTCAAACCATAGTCAGTCATGTAGAAATCCAGCACCTTAATTACTCCACCACCTGCTGGCTCCAAAATGCTTCTCTTATAAACTAAATAATAAGTTAGGTAATGCAAAATAAGAGCATTATTCTAACACAATTTAGATTGTATAGTGAATCATTGTTGCTATATGAATGATTTCTTCTTCAATGAGAAATCTCTAGTATCATTAATAAACATAAGTGAACAAATTTTCTAGGAAAGAAATATCGTAAATTACTGTCTTCACTTTTTTTTCTCATTTTGGCTAGAATAATGAATTTATTGTGTAAACACATGCAGTAAGAGGGAAATTTTTTGCTATGTATCAACATGAGGATCTCAAAAATGCTTTGTGGTCTGATTTTCACCTAGCCCTCAATCTCTTCTCATCCCTCACACAGAAGTTTGAAACAAGGCAAAGGTTTTAACGTTTCATGTTAGTATTGTGTGAGGTATCTTAAACAACCTAGTGTTCAGAACATTTTCTCTTCCTCAATCTATGTAGCAAGAACTATTGTTTGAAAAGACAAACTCAGGACCAGCCCATGGTTAGTGGTTAAGGTGGCTGCATCTCACGTGGCTGACTGTGTGGTTTGAGTCCCAGACCTGGAGGCTTGAGAAACACATTGGGCATGTATGTGTGTGTATGTGCAAGCCAAACATTTCAAAAGAAGAGAAATGGAAAAGAGATTGCAGCATGAGCATTCCAAGGGATGCTGTCTCTTTCTCTCTCTCTCTCTCTCTCTCTCTCGTTCTCTTTCTCTCCCATGTGCCCACTGGAAAAATTTTAAAAACAAAAAAGAAAGGAAGGAAAAGAAAAGAGAAACTCTTTCGCATGATACTAGTAAGGCTTAAAATTCATGCATTCTTCAGTGAATGGAAAACCACTTCTGTTGTTAATGGATTTTTACTTTTTACTATTTTCTTTTTTATTGTGTGCCTGAAATTATTGGTAATCATCTTACCTCTTTCCAAATATAAATTATAAATAGCTGAAGAGAAAAACAATGACAACAGATTCCAGGGGCAGTCTAGATTTCACTTAAATAACATACTTCTCTGTTACATATTTCAAAGTTGATAAATATATGTAGAATATGCCTGGATAGGACATACATAACTCAGTTTAGACAATTTCAATAGGGGCTAAGTACATTTTTCATGAACTCACATGCAATAAAACACCAAGTTCTACTCCAAGTAGAACTTTGTATTTTAAAGCATAAGTGATCAAATTTAGAAGCTCAGAGAGAAGAGGAACTAAAATGAGAATAACAATATATTGAACCAGTTTGATTTGTGACATAATTAACCAAATTACTTTAGCTTTCCACTGTTTCTTTAAAATATATTAATACAGATGATCCTTCTCTATATTTACACAAAGAATGGAATGTCCAGTGATTTTCTTTTCCCTTAGGCAATGAAATAAATTAATTTTATAGGGTCTAAAGCTTATAGTTTTGAGTCCCTTCTTTCTTTTTCTTTTTTCCTTTTTTTAAGGTTTTCACCATAGGGCATGTGCACTCTCTGAAAAGAGAAGGCAGGGGAAGAGAAAGTGAGAAATCATCCTCCTCCTAGGGGCAGAGGGGATGGCCATACCACAATCCCTTCTCCTCTGTTCCTCTCCTGGGATTTTGGGCATGCACACATGTGCACCCTGCATGAGTTTCAAGCCACCAAGTCTAGGACTCTAAACATGGTCAACTACATGGGAATCCAGTACCTTAACCACCACACCACCTGCTGGCCCCAAATGCCTTCTTTATCTATGCATGAATAAAATCTATTAGTGTATATATATTTACAGTATGCAAGTCATAGTTATATATGACACACCGTGTAATCACTAAAATAATATAACCAAGATATCTATCACCTCACATACTTAACATTTTTTTAATGTGTGAAAACATTTAAGATCTACTCTCAGCAATTTTCAAGTATAAAATACACTATCATTAACTTTAGTTACCATGAAGTACAATAGATCTTTAGAATTCACTCATCCTGTCTAAAGGACACTTTGTATACTTTGACTAAGACCTCTCTGTTCCCTACCGCCTCTCCTCACCCTTACACGCTGGCTGGCAGTCATTGTGCTACTCTCTGCTTCTTCTCCTTCGACTTTTTTAGATTCCACATAAGTGAGATCATTCAGTAATTATCCTTCTGTGCGTGCTTATTTTACTTAGCATAGTGTCCTCTTCGCAGTGTGAAAGGTATGTAAATAGCCAGGTTAATCCATGTTGTTACAAATCACAGAACGTCCTTTTTTTTTTTTTTTGCCAAGCAAAATAGTATTCTCTTTTATATAGATACACTTTGTAAAAATTCGCTCATTCTTGAGGCCAGCAGACAGTGTAATATTTATGTCACTGGGCTCCCATGTAGTCAATCATGTTTTGAGTCCCAGACCCGGAGGCTTGAAACTTATGCCAGGCGCAGGCACGAGTTTGCCCAAGATCCCGAGAGGAGAATGGAGGAGAAGGGATTAAGTCATGGCCATCTCCACTGGACAGTGAGTTCTCACTTTCTGTCTGTCTGTCTCTATCTTGCTGGTGAGCTCATGTGCTCTATAGCAAAAAAAAAAATCTCAAAATAATTTAAAAAAAATTATTCATTCTTTTATTTTTGAGATTTTTGCTATAGGGTGTGTGTATTTCTCAATCCCTTCTCCTTCATTCTCCTCTTGAGATCTTGGGTAGGCATACATCCAACATGAGTTTCAAGTGGGTTAGCCATACATCCAACAGGAGTTTCAAGCCACCAGATCCAGGACTCAAACCACAGTTGACTACATGAAAGTTCATCGACATAGCCATTACAATATTTGCTGGTCCCCAAAATCCATTCATTCTTTTTTTTTCTTTTTCTTTTTCTTTTCTTTTCTTCTTTTCTCTTTTTGGAGAAGTTTTTAGCTATAAGGCACACACGCTCGCCAGAAAGACAGAGAGAGACAGAGAGACAGAAAGTGAGAAATCACCCCCCAGGGGGGGTGGCCACACCGCAATCCCCTCTCCATTCTCCTCTCGGGATCCTGGGCACGCACGCACATGCTCCCAGAGTGAGTTTAAGTCACCAGGTCTAGCACCTGAACTGTGGTCGACTACTCGAACCGCAGTCAACTACATGGGAGTCCAGCGACATAGCCATTACGCCAACTGCTGGTCCTAACATGATTTTTCTTTTTTACAGGTTTTTGTTTGCTCACCAGAGAGAGACAGAGACAGTGAGAGGGAAAGTGAAAAGTCCCCACCCCAAGTCCCCACCAGGAGGGAGGATGGCAAAGCTGCAATCTCTTCTCCCCCCGATCTTGAGCACACACGCACAAGCGCCCCGACATAGCCATTACGCTAACTGCTGGTTCCCACTACTAGTCCCATTCTTGATAGACACTTACAATGACTACATTTCTTGACTATTGTGAATAATGATATAATGAACTTGAGTATGCAGATGTCTTTTTGACATAGTGATTTTATTTTCTTACATATATGTGTATCCCCAGAAGTGTAATTGTTGGGTCATGTGTGAAGTGACTTGTGTAAGGAAATGAAAGCAGAAATATGAATTATATTTAAACTAATACTTATTTAGAAAGAAAAAAAATCACAAGAGAAACAAATGATTTTTTCTAAATGTACAAATACTGGGATTAGCAGATGGCATGATGGTTATGCTGTCGGTCTCTCACATAGCCAACAGTAGTATGAGTCCCAGACCTGGTGACTTCAAACTCATCCCAGGTGTGTGTGTGTGTGTGTGTGTGTGGATGCCCCAAATCTTGAGAAGAGAATGGAGGAGAAAGGATTGTGGCATGGTCATCCCTCTTGGGAGGTGATTTCTCACTTTCTGTCTGTTTCTCTCCCTCTCTGTCTCTCTGGAGAGCACACACACCCTGTAGCAGAAATCTCTCTTAAAATAAATGGACAAATTCGGGTTAGCAGGTGGCACGGTGGTTAAAGCCCTGGACTCCCATATGGCTAACCGCGATTCAAGTCCTGGGCCTGGCAGCTTTGTTTTTCCCTTTCCCTCTCTCTCTCTGTTTCTCTCTGGTGAGTGCATGTGCTCTATAACAGATTTTTAGAGCAACAATGATGATAAATAAAATGAAATGATTATTTTTTTAAAAAAACATAAATACCACAATCATTACCAAAAAAAAACACATCATATTTCTATCAATTTTCTGCCTGAAATACCTGTATACATATTCTTCTAATATTTTTTGGCCGTAAGCTTTTAGATATTGCCAAAACAATCAATAACTTTACATGTCATTTTATTCATAGAAATGTACAGCAGTTTTTTTATCATAATTTAGCAAAAATGTTTACTACATTTATTTTACAAAGTTTCTGCAGTTCCACTCCTTGCATTACATTTTTAAGTTTATTTCAAATTTGAGGAAAGTTCTGTCAGGTAACTTTACGTATGAGCTGGCATAGCAGAAGAATTTTCCACAGACCACCTTATGAGTCTTTAAATTGCAAATCTTGCTTCTTCTTTTACTACCTACACACTTCTGGTGCCAAGCACAACATGGAAACACTGAGGTCACAATGCCACATGTGACTCTCCATAGTCACGTGACGGTGTCAAATGAGTGTGCACTGGGCAGCAGGAAGATTGTTAGGAGACATCGTTATGCCTGCATAGCTAGAAATACGTTTATTATGCACGCCATTGAGTGAGAACATAAATACATTTCAGTGAATGCAAATGAAAATACCCCTAGTTCAGCACCTCACCTAAGTCCTGAAAGCACTCACAGCCACTTCAAAGCTACTTGTCCAGAAGGCAAATGTGATGGTGCAAAGTCAGAGTGGAAAGTAACACCAGTGCTAACTGACTGTGGTTAAAACATCATTTGCAAAACCTATAAAAAACAGAGTGTGTGACCACATGGCTAGAGTTGATTCCAGGTCTGTAGCATTTAGGGCCCTGAAGCCCGCTGCAGTGTCTCAGGAAATGTGCTTCTGCTCTTGGTTTTAATAGTCTTATGGGGTGGGGTAAGCTGGGGCCCACCCGGAGGCTAGGAAACTGGGTTGTACTTATTTCTTCCCAGAGCTGTGTTCAGTGACTCCATGTTGCTAGGCTGGGATTAGTTATTGAGAGAGAATTTACACCACAGAGAAGGGCAAATAATATAAATGAAGGGGTATATGGGGGTGGGGAGAGGAGAAAGAGAGCCTCTTGTTATTTTGCAGGATAATACTTGTCCATAATCACTAAAAAATGGAAAAAGCAGACTCTCTATTTCAAAGTAACAATCAGTATTCAGAACTTGAATTAACAGTAAATATCTTTCCTAAACTCCAGCCTGTTTCAGTCTTCAAATCCACTGTATAAATCAGTTTAGAACTTGGTGGCTCTTCTCTCTCCCACTTCTGCTACTGCAGTTACCAACAGCAGCTTCAGACACTAAGAAGAAAGGCAGCAGAAAGGTTTTCTGTTTTCTGGTGATTTGGCATAGTTTGAGCAGAAAGTTAAAGCTGACTTTTCTTAGGAACTAGCAGTTAGCGTAATGGCTATGTCGCTGGACTCCTATGTAGTCGACCGCGGTTTGCGTCCCGGATCTGGTGGCTTAAAACTCACGTCGGGCGCGTGTACATGCATGCCCAGGATCCCGAGAGGAGCATGGAGGAGAAGGGATTGCGGCGTGACCATCCCCCCTGGGGGATGATTTCTCGCTTTCTGTCTCTATGTCTCTCTCTGTCTGTCTGGCAAGCACACGCGCCCTATAGCGAAAATCTCTCCAAAAAAAAAAAAAAAATCTGACTTTTCTTTACAGATATTATAATTTGTTCGTTTGTTCATTTGCTTATTTCTATCACTGACGATTCCTCTTTTGCAGTTGTTTTGGTCTGGGCTGATAGATGTAGTTGCTATTTCTGGATAGTCATGCTCAACTTCTGCCATAGGTTAGCAATTTCAAATTTCATAGTAATGTTTTGAAGGGTCCTTCCATCCCATAGGTGCTCTCTTGAACAGGATTCCAAATAATTTTATATGGTTTTCTCTCACTCTGTCTTGTTATTCCACAGAAAACATGTATGCCTCCATGTTTAAAAGAAATTAAAATAGAATTTAAAAAAAAGTTCTGGCTGTTCTACATATAACCATTTCTATTTTCATAGGTCACACAGTTTCCTGATTCACAAATCAGTTAAAAGCATTCTCTGTCTGCCTTCCAGCTTCAGGGACACATCTCAAAAACTTCAAGCAGCTTCATGTATCTATCTAACTTATCTGGAGGTGGGAAGGCTATGTTTTCAAACTGCACTCTCCTTGACTGACGATATGTGATGGGCAGATTCTGTCCCTCTATATAACTCCCATGTTGAAGCCCTAAGCCATAGTACGTCTCAATGTGACTGCATTTGGAGACAAGACCTTTAAAGAGGGGACTAAGTTAAAATGGAAGCAGTAAGCTGGTACTTAATTGAACCTGACTCATGTCCACTTAAGAAGAGGAAATTGGGTCATACAGAAACAATGGGGGTGTGCCAGGAGAAAAACCACATGAAGACAGAGTGAGAAACAGACCATTTACATACCAAAGACAGGTGACTCAGGAGGAACTAAACTCACTGCCATCCTGATCTTAGACTTTTAGCCTCCTAAGTTGCTAAGAAAATTAATTTCTGTGGCTTCAGCTGTCCAAACTGGTATTTGCTAAGGCAGTCAGGCAAGCTTACACACTATGCAAGGAGAAGATCTCTTCTCAAGTCCGTTTGTCTCTTGTCTCTGGTAGCTTTAGAATTAGACATTTAGAAGAAAAAATAGGGAGGCAAAGCATTAATGGGACAAAGAAATGTGGTGTTATCTGTTGAAGATATTTTATATTTTAGTTTTATCAACTGGACTAGGGAGAAATGTTCACCTGCTTAAATATATTCATTTTGTAAGCTAAATGATGTGATTGAATGTATAAAAGAAAATGAAGTTAAAAAATGTGAAAAAAAAAAAAAGAATTGTTCTTCAAGCATTTTTTCTTAGAATTTCTGCTGTGGAGGTCCAGCTTTGGAATGTCAGAGGCCCTGTCATCTTGCCCCTCGTGTCACAAGTTCAGAGCCACACAGATGTAGAATGAAGAGATCCGAAGCACAAAATCTGAACCCAGTGTTTTTAAGGATTATGTAGTACTCTATCACTGACTTCCTTATTCTCAATTGTTATGTTTATGCTATGTTTCTGAGAAACTGAGCTTTTGTTTTCCTTCAGGTACTCACCCATCATCAAATCCACAGGCTGCAAATGGTAAAAGCAAAGTAAGTAAATACTTACTGACAATTTGATAATGTGTCACCTCTTAAAAAATCTAAAACAACATGATTTTTAAAATAATTTGCTTATACTCAGAATAGGAAAGATAAAGTCCATTTTTAGAAAATTCATTTCCCATTAGTTACTAGTTTGATAGAAATCATGAGTAATAAAGAGTCACAAAGTGAAAAATATACCTAGTTTGCTGGACATTTAAGAAAATAACTACCCTCCTGCAATTTCAGTCAGCTACATCTCTATTTATTAGGGAAAAGATTTAAGTCTCAATCCAGAAACTTCAGTATATAAATAAAAGTGTTTCCTTTCATTTTTTGAGGTCAGTTTCTGCAGGGTAGCAGAGACTGGTTTGTAATTTGGAGCTACCCCTCCTCTCTGTGAAGTGTGACTACTGCAGTGTGGCACCTGTCTATTCTTAGATTGCCCTGACCCATGGGATATTTTGACATTTTTCTCCTCTGCCTCAACTGTGAGATAGGTGTAGAAATTTCCCGAGTTTGGGAAATTTTGATCATGCCTCTCCTTTTACCGTTCACTGTCTATCTTCTTTGTCATTTTTGGTTTGCTTTATCTACCTATAAGCTCCTAACTTAAAATAATGAGAAAAAAGAATGTCATTTCCACAACAGTACCTTCAGTAGAAATTCAATGAATAGGCTGCCACGGAAAGTATACAATGATCTAGAGTCGAAAGTATAATGGAAAGTTTCTAAATTGAACAACTTTCTGGCTAGTAAAAAAACAACTTTTTCTTTGTCCCTAATAATTCCTGTTATTCTCCATGGGTTCTGACAGAAATCTCTCAGGTCTTTTAAATCCACATTCTCTTCCCTACCACTAATTTTCATGAAATAGTCTCATATTTCACTTCATGGATAAAAGTTATGTCCTTCATTCATGTTCTTTGCTCTTTTTCTACAGGTCCAACTCCATCTATACCCCCAGGGGTCCTTTTCTGCACTTTCAAAGGAAATTTCCACCAACTTCTATTTAAGGTTATCTTCTGCCCAAGAGCCAACCCTGAGCCATTTGCTGCTTCAACACCAGGAGTCTCTCATTAACTTGTGTATTCATCTTTGCCTTCTCGATTGGACAGTTCCATACAAGTTACGGTAGTTTCCAGTGATGCTGTATCAAATTATCATAAACATAGTGATTTAAAAACTTGCGAGTTTAGTCTCTTTCAGTTCTGAATGTCAGAACTTTGAATGATTTTATTGTGCTAACACTAAGGGGAGTGCCTTCCTATGGGAGCTTTTAGCTGCTGATGGAATTACTTGCTTCCTCCAGCTTCCAGAGGTCACGGTGTATTCTTTGGCTCTCCATTTCAAAGCTGGCAACATAACATCATCAAATCTCTCTTACTCCAATTCTCACCTGTTGGCTTCCCTCTTATAAGAACCATGTGACCACATTGGGATCACCAAATGATAATCCATGAAAATTGCCTAACTTTGGGATCCTTAACCTAATTACATGCATAAATCCCTTTTAGAAACAAATTCAGATTCAGGAGGTTAGAATATGGAAATCTTTAGAGTAAAGAGGTATCATTCTCCCTAACACATAGACCATTCAGATGGACAATGATGTCAGAATTAGAAGTTTGGGTTTGGGCACCAGCAGTTAGCGTAATCACTATGTTGCTGGACTCCCATGTAGCCGACCATGGTTCGAGTAAAGGACCCGGTGGCTTAAACTCACATCGGGCACGTGTGCGTGCATGCCCAAGATCCCGAGAAGAGAATGGAGGAGAGGGGATTGTGGTGTGGCCATCGCCCCTGGGGGTGATCTCTGTTTCTATCTCTCTTTCTCTCTCTGTCTTTCTGGAGAGCACACACGCCCTATAGCAAAAACCTCTAAAAAAAAAAAGGAAGTTTGGGTTTTGTATTTATCCTAGCATTTGCTTGAATTTCCATCTATAACAAAACATCTCTGTGACCATGGGTAGGTTCTGAGTTCCAGTTTCCTTTAAATGAGTAAATAATACTGCTTAACTTGTAAATGATTGTTAGCGTTAATATAAAAACATTGATAAATTTTTCAGCAGAGTGTCTGGAACATCATAAATATGCAACACATTTTAGCTGTTATATTACTGTCAATATCTGAATAAAATGGATTTATCTCATATCTTCAATCATTTTACAATCCATGATAAAATACCCCCGGATTATCATTTGTTTCAGAGTAGGTCAAACATTTAGGAATATAACCACCCTTCTGTAATTTCAGTCGAGTACATCTCTGTTTATTAGTGAAAAAGATTTAAGTTTCAACATGATCAAAGCAAATCATTTTGAATATCAGACTTCCCTCAAAGCATTTACACAAGTGTCCAATATCTTTCAAATTCCTGGTTAGATATCTCAGATATGCCATAGAGTAACGCCCATGTTCTAATTTACAGACACACATAACATAACTAATTTACAGACAGACATGAACTGGCATCCCTCTCTGGTGCTGCCCTTTCATTGCTTCAGTAAGAGTGTGGAAGTACCCTTTTTTTGGGGGGGGAGGAAGATTTTTGCGATAGAGCATGTGTGCTTGCCAGAGAGAAAGAGAGAGACAGAGAGACAGAAAGTGAGAAATCACCTTGGGAGGAGGGAAGGAATGGCCACGCCGCAATTCTCTCTCCTCCATTCTGGGAGGAGGGAAAGAATGGCCACGCCGCAATTCCCAATCCTCCATTCTCCTCAGGATTTTGGGTACACACGCACATGCACCTGGCATGAGTTTTAAGCCTCTACTTCCAGGACTCTAACAGTGGTCGACCACTGGAGTCCAGTGACATAACCATTATGCCATTTGTGGGTCCCCATAAACAACTATGTTACCCAGCACTATAATGTTGGAAAATACAATAAAATAATGAATATAAATAAATTCTGAAAACTATTGAGTGTTCTATAAATATAAAACATAATACTGCTTATTATTTATAATTGTCTTACTAATGGAGATTTGATATATCTGAGGAACTAAGTTTAACTTTATTTCACATATACGAGTACACACTTATGCCCAAACTTTGTTATTTACACTTAATTTTATACCTAAATGGAGTTCTTTAAATCATATTATTATTTATTTTTCTGGACAAATATTGACTTTGTTATCATTTGGAGTAAAAAGTAAATTAAAACTGCCTTCAAAATTATTTATACTTAATCCCAGTCATTCCTTCTATGCCTATGGCTTCTATAAAAGTTAGAGGAAATTCAGTAATAATTTATTTATTTTTTCTTCTGTGTGCTTATTGGCACAAAATTTCATTATTCTTTTTTTATTCCAAATTAAACATGGGACTAAATAAGGGCACTGCTATTCCCTGTTATTCCTTCTTCTTCTAATGTCCAGTCTTCTTTCTCTGCAGTTAACATAAGCTTCACAACAAAATAATTTTCTTTGTGAAAGCGTTTCTAATTTCTGTTAATGAGTCTAAAAATTATATACTAATGCCAAGTGCTACTACGTTCTCACCCTAACAGGATACAAAGCAGATAATGTTTGCATTCTCACAAAGCATTCATGTCTATAGGGAGATAAATACTTCAAGGAAAAAAAAACATGTGTGTATATTTTATGTACATTGGTACATAGATATGTATGTATATACACATATACGTATTTATATGTATAATGATAAGTATTGTAAAGAAAAATAGAGAATAGGAGCTATAAAGCCCCAGAGAATATAAAAGAAACTACCTCAGCGAGAGTAGTACTTAAGGCTAGGCCAGAAGGAAGACTGGAAAACCTCTCAGGTAATGAATGAAGGAAAAATAAGTTCGAGAGAACAAAACAAGTAAATGCCTTCAAGTAGCAAAGGTTATACTTGATATACATGAGGGATAGCAAAAAGGACAATGTAGGTGAATAAGGGTGAGGATGCTTAGAGATAAATTGATATTGTCAAGGTTAAGATTATTTATAGTTGGGATCAGCAGTTGGCATAATGGCTATGTCGCTGAACTCCCATGTAGTTGACCGCGGTTCAAGTCCCAGACCTGGTGGCTTAAAATCACGCCAGGCACGTGTGTGTGCATGCCCAAGGTCTCGAGAGGAGAATGGAGGAGAAGGGATTGTAGTGTGACCATCCCTGCTTGAGGGTGATTTCTTGCTTTCTGTCTCTTTGTCTTTCTGACAACTGCATGTGCCCTATAGCAAAAACCTCTTCAAAAAAAAAAAAAAAAGATTATTTATAGTCTGAATGCTTTGATAAAGGCTTAGAGTTTATTCTGAATGCAGTTGAATTTTTAATGCAGAAGAATTACATGACCATACCTAAGCTTTTCAATGATCACCAAATTATGGAAACAGTGACTGACAGAGGGTCCAAAAGTTGCAGTAGAGAAAGTGGGTGAAATTTTATCACAGAAGTTCTTGGGAGACATGATGTCAATTTGGACTATAGTTTAAGAAGTGGTAGGAAGTGTTCATATTCTGGATTGATTTTTATATGAAATACAAGAATACATACTATCACATCAGATATGAGATCAAAGAGAATATAAGGAGTTAATGTTAACTCTGAGATTTTGGTTTTATGAAGTTACCACTTTTGTCACTTGCTGTGATTAAAAGTACATATGAGGAAACAGATACATTTTTTTTTAGTTGAATTAGAAAACAAATCATTTCTGGACACACATTGCTTCAGATGATCTGAAATTATGATTTGTAGGATGGGAACAAATTAAAAATGTTCAGGAGTTCATTTTTGAATGAAAGGTTAGAATTTAAGTAGGTGTCCATTTGGCAGTGACTGTATTAGGTTAATAAAAATAGAACTAGATTTCAGGAAAGTCCTATGCTGGAATAATACAAGAGGACTTTAAAATGCAAAAATAATGAAAAGCACTGAAAGTATAAGTTTATTTTGGTACCATAAAGCCTGAAAGACATGAATAGCTCTTTTTCCCATAAGATACTTTTCACTAACTTTTTGAAGACCTCCTAGTGCATTAGATAGTTTTCAGGGAAAATACAGTATTCAAAACCATATGATTGGATAGCATCATCTAGAACATAAGTGTAAACAAAAAATAAATAAATAAAAAGGAGAAGAAGAAGAAGTAGGAGAAGAAAAAGAAGAAGAGGAAGAAGAAGGAGGAGAAAATGTTTAAGAAATGAGCCAATGTATTTTGATGAGTATTTTGAAATCCAGACTAATTAAGAGATTACTACTAGTTCAGCTAATGATCTCCAGGGCCAAGATTAGAAATGCAATCTTCTTAATCTCCTGCCAGTATTCTTTTTAATAAATTTATCTCTGTCTTGAGTTAAGATGTAAATATGTATATCCTGCACGGACACATATTAACATAGCGGGGGAAAAAATCAGAGGACATCTGCATAGCTTTAAAGAAAGTCAATTAGGTGAATTCCCAAAGGTCCTTCACCTCTGAATGCTGTCCATCTAACAGTCATTGTGCAGAGTAATTAACACATCGCAAGGAAAGATCTTCATCACATTTTAAGTGATGCTAAAAGTAAAAGGCAAACATATACTATAGCTCCCAGAAAAAAATTCTGAACAGAAGGTATGTTTCATTGCATAAAGGAAACAAAATTATCTTACTTGTGTCTCTTTCAGTGAAATGATAATTCCCCCCTGGAATAACAGTGAAATTAATCATGTATCTGTCTCCTCTACTTGAGTGGGAAATCTTGAATTACAGGGATTTTTCATTATAGATATGTGATATGTGTATGTTCTGATTATAGAGTCTGGTAACTGGCAGGTTTTAATAAATGGTTTTTGAGGGGAAAATGAAAGAAAGAAGGAAGAAACAAAAAAAAATTGAAAAACAGTGCTATTATCATTAAGAAGAGTTGTAGTCACTTGCTTTACTAGAGATGGGTGACTTACAAGCAACAGAAATTTACTTCACACAGTTCTAGAGACTACATGTTTAAGACCAGAGTGCCAGTATGGTCCAGCTGTGGTGAGGCCTGTGTTCCAGGTTGCAAAGTGATGAGTTCTTATTTTACCTTCAAAAGACAGAAAGGGTGTGTGTGATCTTTGTCTTTTATTCAGACACTAGTCCCATTCATAAAGGTTCTACTGTCACAACCTAACTGCTTCCAAAAATCCCACCTCCTAATACCACCACATTAGGATTTCACCATATGGATTTGGAGTGGGGGATGAAACTATGCAGTCCATTCCAAAAAGCTTAAGTATTAAGAGGATTTATTGACACTTATTATTTCTGACGAGCAGTTTCAGTAAAGGAGAAGAAAAACATAGCCCTAAGAAATAGAAGGAAAAAAGAGGATAAGGGGAGAAAAAGCAATTTCAGGAAAAGAACTTGAGAATAAATATAAAGAATCCAGTCAAGATAAGAGAGTTTGAAGATGTAAATGAGTATAATATTGGGTTGTCGGAAAAGTCATGACATGTTTTTGCACAGAAAAAAAAGTTAGGATTTTCCAACAACTGAATAGATTACTCAAAGACTAGGGAGTCATATGACATGTTGGAGTATTTAGACTTAAAAGTGCCCCGGAAAAATTTATTATAAAACAGAGGAAAGCAAATGGATCAAAAGATTTCTGAGACAGAAAATAATCCAAAGAGGAAGGTGAACTTAATCTCAGTGAAGTGGGAAGCTTGGTCATGCTTTGAGGCAGAAGAGTATGGTAGTGTGATTGGCTAGTACAGGAAGTCCAGCCTAGTACTGAAACAGCCAGTGTGATAATTATTGATATGAAAGGAAGTTCACAGGAGACAGATTGATGGTTGTCTGGGTTAGAATAAAGGGTGAGAATACTCGGAATCTGAAACAGACACAATACAGTGTTTAGTTTTTAAAAATTTACTAGCATTAACTTTGTACAAAACAATGTGTAAGTCAATTGATAATAGTCTCCAATCTTTGAATAGGTTCTTTAATGAGTGTTCCATACATAATCACTATCATAATCACCTCTAGAGCAACATACTATGTGCCACGTTGTACTCGAAGCACTTTTCATGGGCTGACTCAATTAATCATATAAAATTCAGCAATAGAGAACCTATGTCTATGATTATAGTTGTAGAGTGACAATTCAAGGGCAGGGTAGCTGGAAAATGAACATAGATAAACTTGGGCTATTGACTTTAGATAGCACCTATGTCCCTTTGCTAGGAAGGGTTTTGGTAACAGAAAAAGTCTGTTGGTTACTAAATAGGAAAATAGGGAATTTCTACCAGAATGGATAAAAAGAATATGTAAGGAAATAGCTTCCTTGACATAGGCTCTGGAAACTGGATGCAGTGTGGCTCTGCCACCAGCATGAGAGGTGACCATGCAGAGTACCCAGCTTCTCCAGGCCCAGGCTCTCTCATCTGTAAGAGTCTTCCAAGGCTCTTTCTAGCTTGGATAACTATGACATTTAATGCTAAAATTGTGACCTAAAACAAAAAGAATATATTGATTGTCAACTGATGACAAAGACTCACTCCTTAACTAAAGTTTGGTCAGCCTCCTCTAAGCCCTCTTCTTCATTAGAACTTGTTGTTGGCCTGCTGAGTCCAGTTTAGAGAGAAATCCCTACACTTGGTATCTTGGCCTCTAATCAGCTTTTTCTGAGTAATTTCTATCCACCACCACCCTCACTCTGCCAGTTTCCACTGGTTTAGGAGTTGAATTCAGTTCTATACTGGTATCTCCTTCTACTGTACCAGTGGGAATAAAAATCTGTCTTGCCATTTTAAACAAATGTCCACTGCAAATTTTCTTTAAAACTGAAGATACTAGAAACTGATCTTTGCATCCCTTTACTGCACCAGCCAGAATAAAATATTTTTTCAAATGTCCAGTACAAATTCTCTTTAACTCTGAAGGTACCAGAAACTGGTCTTTACATCTGCTGAGTATAAAAATTTGAAATAAACATAAGAACAAAGACAGAGTGATCATACAAAAGTCTGTATTCTTTCAAAATAATAAACATTTTAGAATGAATGTGTGTGTGTGTGTGTGTGTGTGTGTGTGTGTGTGTGTGAGAGAGAGAGTCTGTAAGCATAGATGGCAAGAAAGAGATTGAATTTAACCATTGAGCTAGTGCACACATTTTCTGGAAAAAATATATGGAATTACCTATTTTCCTTAAAGGTCTTGTGTACTGGCATTGCAGAGAGTCTTCCTGCCCTGATAATAAAATTAAATGATATCTATGTTTTGGTATTCCATTAGGGAAACAGTAAGTTCATTGGCCACGTTAAGAATTTCTTAAGAATTGATTGAACTGTGAAAATTGTATAATTCTCATTTATTTTCTTCTTTGTCATATCTTTGTAAATTACTTATATTTGGCATATAAACTATTTATGTGAAGATCAATGCATTCGAATGTTCAAACATTATTTAGACTAGTCCACGTTAACATGTTTTTAAAAGAATCTATAGAAGCTCCCCCTCTTAGTACTAAGCTCCGCTCTGCCAAGAAGGAAAATGGTAGCATCAAGTGCAGATGAGTCCTGTGGCAATAAACTCACTTGTGATGACCTCACTGGGATTTTACGGATTTCATTTACAGTAAAAAGATTTATTTAGGGGCCACCAGGTGGCATGGTGATTAAGCGTGCTAAACTTCCACATGGCCGACTGTGGTTCAAGTCCTGTACCAGGTGCCTTGCTTTCTCACTTTTTCATTTTCTCTCTCGCTCTCTAGCTCTGTCTCCCTCTGGTCAAATTAAAAAATAAGTAAATAAATAAATGAAGTTAAATAAATGAATTAAAAAATATTAATTTGAAAGTAAGATAGTATGTGTTTTTACTTATGATCTTGAAAGAGATATTTACTATTATGGAGAAAATTTCCAAACACAAGCAGAAAATAAAGATTAATGCCTAGAAATATTTCACGTTAAGAAATTATTAAAGAAGAACTGTGTATGTGTGAAAAATATTTCACAGGCATGTTGGTAGAAGTTATGACTATGGTAAGAGGCATAAGTACAGGAGAAGCACTCTTGCTTTCCATGAGCAGATTCATAGACTTTTATTTCAGTCAATAACTTACTTGAGGTTATTGAGTTTTTACATTCTCATACAGGCCAATCATAATTTAGGAATGTCAGAACAGCAAATACCATTTTACTATATTAAACATATTGACCAAAAAAAAAAAAAATGAACATGTACTTCCTAAAACATCTGGAACTCATTCAAGCTGTCACCTTAGTTAACATATTCAAGCTTTGAAATGACATGGAAGGGATAAATGGAAAGAAAACCTAATTCACATTGAAAAGAAAGACTAGAAATTCAAATGACAACTAAAATAGATTTATCACAAGATATTCAGTAAGTTAAGAAATGAATGTATATAAAATCATAAAGAAAGATTTAGCATTTATGATAGCATACTTAAAATGTTTATGCATATTATTTATACACTTAAAAATTATACACTCATTTTTTGATTTTGAAATAATCTGAAAGAGTCATTTGGAATAAAAAAAGGTACAAATAAACACAGATAAAAAATGAGATATAAAAATCATTGACACAGTAGGGGACACAGCTAATTTAACAAGCATCAACAAGGAGAATTTCACTCATTTTATGAGTACTATAAATATCATTAGTACTGCGACTTTAATTCATCCTAGATCAATCATCAAAGTACATAAGTTCTGAATTTGATTAAGTTTTTTTCACCTGATTTTTTCACTTTTTGAAATTTATTCCCTTTCTAAACAGTTCTCCCTTCTGTATCCTAAAGGCCGACTAGGGTAGGCTCGGTTTGCCATCCACATGTTCCTGCTAAGCTTAGTAAGTCCTCTAGAAAAGTCACTGTGTAGTAAGACCTTCTATCATAAACAATTTTGTCTGAGAGCTCTCTGGAAGCAGCAGCGAGAGAGTGCACAGGGAGCTTTGGCAATGGCCACAGGTGGGTGCTTCCTGGCCTCCACAGGAGGAAAATGTTCCCCGGCCACACTGAAGAGGAGGCTAGAGAAGCATTCCAACAACTGTAAGGCAATATATTCCCAGTCAAAACGCCTCTGGATTCAAAATGTCCCCATCAACCTTCCAGCAAGTTAAGAATTCTGCAACATAAAAGAGCATCAAGAAGCACCAAAGTCCCCAAGTCAAACCAAAAGATGGTTGGCTGCGTACAGCTTCTACCCCCGACTGAAACCTAAAATAAGCTCTCTCTCGTTCTTTTTTTTTTTTTTTTTTGAGAGGTTTTGCTATAGGGCACATGCGCTTGCCAGACAGAGAGAGACAGAGAGTCAGAAAGTGAGAAATCACCCCCCAGGGGGGATGGCCATGCCACAATCCCTTCTCCTCTGTTCTCCTCTCGGGATCTTGGGCATGCATGCATACATGCCCGGCGTGAGTTCTAAACCACCGGGCCCGGGACTCGAACTGCGGTCGACTACATGGGAGTCCAGCGACATAGCCATTATGCTAACTACTGGTCCCAATAAGCTCTCATTTTTAAGAGAGCGATATTTATTATAGGGCACATGGGCTCACCAGAGAGACAGAGAGAGAAAGCGAGACATCATCCCCCGAGGGGGATGGTCACACCCCAGTCCTTTCTCTTCTATTCTCCTCTCAGGATCTTAGGCACACATGCACATGCACCTAGCATGAGTTTTAAGCCTCTGGGTCTGGGATTTCAACCACAGTCTACTTACTACATGGGAGTCTAGCTATGTAACCAATGCGCTATCTGCTAGTTCCTTATTTTTATTCCTGAATCTACAGCACTTCTGGCTGAGTCTTCTTTCAGACCTGAATGCCTAAAATCAATTGAAGACAACTTGGAGAACCCAAGTGAAGTGAATCCAGGCAGCAGGAAGAGACGCGTATTCACTTTGCAAGCTAAGTAACATGTGCTTGAATGTGTAAAGGAAATTGAAATTTAAAAATTAAAGAAAAAAAATTACCCTAGGGCAAATTTATTTACTTTAAATGTCAGTTCCCAACTTAAAAATTTATTTACTTTAAATGTCAGTTCCCAACTCTCCGAAAAGAACTGTATGCACCCACCCTTCTTGGGTGGTTGAATCAAATGAAGTCAAGCCCGTGAAAGAAAGACCTGTATTGCTGCTAGTTTCCTTTTCCTTTTCTAAGTCTAAATTATAGTTTCTCTGGCTGTACCATTTTGGCCACCTCTTTTTCATAAAGATTGCAAAGAAGATTGACCTAGATTATGTGGAATAAAGATCATTATGCTATCCAGACCCCAACAAAAAAAAGGAGAGTTCTCTGGGCTCAAATTAGTGCAACTTCTCAATTCAGAAAAAGAACTAGAGTGAAAAAGAGTATTTTATAAAAAAAAAAAGACTTAAAATAAAAAGTTAACTAATATCCCATGCTAGGTTGTAGCACACAATCACTCTGATGAAGTTCATTAGAAAAAATTATCAGAAAATACCTAGTCTAAAAACTTTCTATTTTTAAACTTTAATACTAGGATGGCTTTCACTTTTAAAGGCACATTAAAAATGTAATATGCACTTTGAGGGGAATATTCATTTTCTGATTTGGACTTGTATCTAGTTAAATTAAATAAATTCTAGAAAAAAACAGAAAGCAACACACTGGGAAAAGCAATCAATGCCAGAGTCTGGAGCTCTTAACCCTCCTATGGTTCTTGAACACCACAAACTAGATGGTAAAAAATGGATAAATAGAGAATGAAATCAAATTAAAAGTAGAATACTTCATATATATTTTATTTTATGTTCAAATGCTATCAGAGAAAAAATATCTTCCTTCACTTTTTCTCAGCATAGACTTTATTATAATTTAAAGTTCTATGTGTTTTTCAAGATTAGAATCAAGCTATCATCTTTTTCAATTGACACATATATTGGGTTGTCGGAAAACTCATGATGCATTTTTGAATCGAAAAACAGAAAAAATACGTTATGTCTTTTCCAACAATCCAATAAAATGCTCAGCTGAGGATGAACAGGTAATGAATATAGTACTCCAGCATTTTTCTGTTATAAATCTATTTTTAATACCTAAACTGAAAAAAAAAAAACTACTTAAATCAACACTTTAAAAGCTCCAAAGACAGTTACGACATATACTTGGTTATTATTTTGGTTATTATTTCCTATAACAAGTACTTTACAAATGGCTCAGTGTTTTTCAGAATCAGTTACAAATTATAACTATTCTAACCGTTTTAAGGAAATATTTTCATAAAGCTGACATTTCTTAGCTACTTGGTTAAAGTTGAAGGAGCAGCTTTATTTTTCTCTGCCTTAAATTTTCTATAATACATCTAACTTATGTTTAAGGGATCATTTAAACCTATTACATTTCAAGAAACTATTAACTAAAGCAGGTAAGTTACAATGTTTAACAATCCTTATAAACTTCTAGGTTCTTTATAATTTTTGAAGCACTTTCACAAGCGTTCATTAGCGTTACAGCAGCCCTGTAAGTGCGGTTTTATCCCTATTTTAACTGAGGAGAAACTTCAGAGTTCAGGAAAGGTAGGGAACTTCCCCAAGGTCATGTATAGTTAGGCCACTGTAGCGCAGTTATCTGAACCCCAGTTTTCTGGTTTCAAATTCAGTGCTCTCTCCACTACTGCACTCCGTTGTTTGCTAGCCACTACCACAGGCATCCGGAAAGCTCCTAGAGCTACCACCTACTAGAGGAGAAGAAATCGCTCTGCTTATGTGATTTCATTATGGAAGCTGTTGTGCTCTCAACTGGCAGCTGTTAACCAGAACACCCAGTTCTCCAACACAGCAACAGTGACACTATCTAATACTATTTGCAACGCATAAACCTTTCTTGCCTGAAATTCATTACTTAGTAAGATACGCCCTATTTTTATGATTCTCACTAACCTGGTTCAACTCATTGGGTTCATAACCTGGTTAAATTCATTGGGTTTTTGATTTGCCGCCATAGAAAACCCAGGCCATGGCGGAGTTGGGGTGGGCGGGAGTCGAGAGGGAGGTGAGTAAGGCTGTTGAATGTTAACAAGTCAATCCTTCACTGTAAGTTTACTCAATTTCTTGGTCTAAGGAATCATATTACAACTCAGTGCTCTACCCTAATATGCAAGAAATCTCCCTGTTAAGTTCACTTACACTGACAGATTATTGATGACTCATTAAACATAAAAGTACATCTCACAGTTAAAAAAAAAAGTCTGTTCACACAAACTATTATTAAAACAATATAACAAAAGAGAATTTGAAAATATTGTAAAACCAACTAAATAATCCCAACTAGGTAGGCCAAAAATTTTTTTTTTTTTTTTTTTTTTTTAGAGAGAGATTTTTGCTATAGGGTATGTGTGCTCACTGGAAGGACAAAGAGAGACAGTGACAGAAAGCAAGAAATCACCCCCCAAGGGGGATGGCCAAACTGCAATCCTTCCTCCTCCATTCCCTTCTGGATATCTTGGACACGCACACACATGTGCAAGCATGAGTTTTAAGCTGCAGGATCTGGGACTCAAACAGCGGTCTACTATGTGCAAGTCCAGTGATGAAACAATTGTTTTTATAACATGTTGCTCTTTGTTTGTTTGTTTGTTTGTTTTTTTACCGCAAACACACATAGTGTTTATATAATTTTGGGCTCTGCTTTTTAAAAAATTTAATATCAATCTGTATGTTTCGAACATATTGGGTCATTTTCCACTATTTTGGTACTGCTTAAAATACCAACTAACTGCAAATAAAATTTCAGAGATGAAAAATTTTTTTTTCATTTTTTACTTTTTAATTGATTTTTAAAAATGGAATTAAGAAAGAAACAATTTTTGAAGTCACTGAAATTGTTTTGACACTACTTTTCAAAAGTTTTGCACCAATTTACAATATTATCAGTTAATGTATAAGTGTACCAGTTGTACCAGAACCTCATTAGCATTGAGTATTATGTTTGTTAATTTGATAGGTTTTAAATGTACCTTTCCATTGTTTTAATTTGCAAGTCTTTGATTACTAGAGAGCTCATTTATGTTAGCAGATGCTTATTTTCTACCTGGAATTTTTTGTTTGTTTGCTTTTAATGAATTGCCTACTCTTGTTCTAGGTCGCTTATCTACTGGTAGCTTAATGTATAACTGAATACTTCATATTTAAAATAATGTTTATTTTAATGTTTAATGCATTTTTCATCTACTTCTTTACTACAGTAAATTTGTTAGTACAAATTAAATGATTTCAACAATTTCGTTTGACCATGGAAGTGAAGGCATTGAGTGATATTGTGAAGGCAGTAAGATTTTTTATGGCACTGGTCAAAGCATCCCCAGCAGGCAGCAACCTAGTCTGCTTCTTCAGCATCTTAAGCATCTCTTCCAATATTCAGTAATAGGCTCTTCTGTACAGGTTTGATAACAAAATGCAGTCAGATAGGAATGTGCATTTAAATGAACAAAGTCACTGAAATAATGTAGCAAAAATGAATAGCTTAAAGGATTGAGAATCGAAATAATGTTAAAGCTGTTAAATGTATAGCTTCT
Organism: Tupaia belangeri chinensis; assembly: GCF_000334495.1. Classification (NCBI taxonomy): domain Eukaryota; kingdom Metazoa; phylum Chordata; class Mammalia; order Scandentia; family Tupaiidae; genus Tupaia; species Tupaia belangeri. Next base: position 1,527,590 of record NW_006159649.1, read on the forward strand.
CCGAGTTCAATAGGATTAGAAAAAAGGCAAATAATATTTTAATACTTGGAGAATATAAGCAAAATATAAAGGAATATAACTGTAAGTAATAAGATGACCTGAAAAAAAATTAAGACAAATATCAAACATTTTTAAAGTCAGCATTATGTATATATGCGGCAGCTGTTAGTGATGTTTCCAAACTTTTTTATGAGTAGGGAGGAAAGCAAGCTAGTAACTCAATAAAGTTCACAGAACGAGTTAGTGACAAAATGAAAATCTAGCTCATAAACACATTATTTTTGTGTTGCTTTCAACTTCAGTTCCAGCACTTCTTTCAAATTATCCAAAGTATTTCAGAAAGAGGAGTGGAAGTTAATTTTTTAGAGAGAGATTTTTGCTATAGGGTATGTGTGCTCACTGGAAGGACAAAGAGAGACAGTGACAGAAAGCAAGAAATCACCCCCCAAGGGGGATGGCCAAACTGCAATCCTTCCTCCTCCATTCCCTTCTGGATATCTTGGACACGCACACACATGTGCAAGCATGAGTTTTAAGCTGCAGGATCTGGGACTCAAACAGCGGTCTACTATGTGCAAGTCCAGTGATGAAACAATTGTTTTTATAACATGTTGCTCTTTGTTTGTTTGTTTGTTTGTTTTTTTACCGCAAACACACATAGTGTTTATATAATTTTGGGCTCTGCTTTTTAAAAAATTTAATATCAATCTGTATGTTTCGAACATATTGGGTCATTTTCCACTATTTTGGTACTGCTTAAAATACCAACTAACTGCAAATAAAATTTCAGAGATGAAAAATTTTTTTTTCATTTTTTACTTTTTAATTGATTTTTAAAAATGGAATTAAGAAAGAAACAATTTTTGAAGTCACTGAAATTGTTTTGACACTACTTTTCAAAAGTTTTGCACCAATTTACAATATTATCAGTTAATGTATAAGTGTACCAGTTGTACCAGAACCTCATTAGCATTGAGTATTATGTTTGTTAATTTGATAGGTTTTAAATGTACCTTTCCATTGTTTTAATTTGCAAGTCTTTGATTACTAGAGAGCTCATTTATGTTAGCAGATGCTTATTTTCTACCTGGAATTTTTTGTTTGTTTGCTTTTAATGAATTGCCTACTCTTGTTCTAGGTCGCTTATCTACTGGTAGCTTAATGTATAACTGAATACTTCATATTTAAAATAATGTTTATTTTAATGTTTAATGCATTTTTCATCTACTTCTTTACTACAGTAAATTTGTTAGTACAAATTAAATGATTTCAACAATTTCGTTTGACCATGGAAGTGAAGGCATTGAGTGATATTGTGAAGGCAGTAAGATTTTTTATGGCACTGGTCAAAGCATCCCCAGCAGGCAGCAACCTAGTCTGCTTCTTCAGCATCTTAAGCATCTCTTCCAATATTCAGTAATAGGCTCTTCTGTACAGGTTTGATAACAAAATGCAGTCAGATAGGAATGTGCATTTAAATGAACAAAGTCACTGAAATAATGTAGCAAAAATGAATAGCTTAAAGGATTGAGAATCGAAATAATGTTAAAGCTGTTAAATGTATAGCTTCTCCGAGTTCAATAGGATTAGAAAAAAGGCAAATAATATTTTAATACTTGGAGAATATAAGCAAAATATAAAGGAATATAACTGTAAGTAATAAGATGACCTGAAAAAAAATTAAGACAAATATCAAACATTTTTAAAGTCAGCATTATGTATATATGCGGCAGCTGTTAGTGATGTTTCCAAACTTTTTTATGAGTAGGGAGGAAAGCAAGCTAGTAACTCAATAAAGTTCACAGAACGAGTTAGTGACAAAATGAAAATCTAGCTCATAAACACATTATTTTTGTGTTGCTTTCAACTTCAGTTCCAGCACTTCTTTCAAATTATCCAAAGTATTTCAGAAAGAGGAGTGGAAGTTAAAGTACATTGGACAGCTGCAAAGACTCTGGGAGAAATAACAACCAAATAAAAAAGAAACAATAAACGGTGAGAAACATTGTTGCAGTGGTTTCAATGGTTTGGCTAATTAGAGAACTGAATTCTGCCAGACCTGTTTCAGAGCACCTGGTGAATCGCATAGACATCTCAAATCTCACAGCAGCCAAAAATATCATCTTAAATGTACTCAGTTTTTCCTCTTTATCTGAAAGGAGGGTTTTGCCTGATAGCATCCAGACTTATTATGAAGTATCCATTAGTGAAATTTGACTAACTTCATGGGTGTCTTATGGTTACATGTTCTCATTTTATTTTCTTCTGAGATGCTCATGTGAAGTTTTTATGTAATAAATGTACCGGTTTGAAGTTCTCCTTGAAGAGCCTTAAGAGAATGCAGCATCTAACATACATTTGGCAGATTCTGGACTGAATTGGCTTCTTATTTGCTAACAGTCTTTATAACATTGATACCCCCCCTTTTTTTTCTTTTTGTAGCCTCTAAATTCTTCTCCTTTTCCATGTTTTTTTCACTCCACCTTTCTTTTTTCTTTACATTTAAAAAATTATCTGGAATCTAAAGCTTTCCGTCAAATTTATACTATTAAATTCCTAATAACATTACCAGCAGCCAGAGTGTGTTTTGCAAAACAATATGATTTTCTACGCTTTATCTCTCCTTCCACCACCATGAAGTTGATTCTCCTCCCAGATTTCTGGAGTTGGGTGGGGTTAAGATTCAGAGGGCTAGAGCACAACTGAGGATGCTCCAAAAGGAAATAAGTAAAATGGGTACAACGCAGACAACACCCTAATGAATCTTCTTGTCGTTATAGGGCACACAAGCTTATCAGAGAAAGAGGAACAGAGAGAGGGAAAGGAGAAAGTACTCTCCGTGGAGAATGACCGCACTGCATTCTCTTCTCTGTCTCCTCTTTTTCAGATTTTGGGCATGCATGTCCAGTACCCTTCTCAAGCTGCCAGGTCCAGGACAGAACTGCTCAGTAGGCCATGTGGAATCTGACTGACTTAACCGCTGGACCATGAGGCTGACACATGAATCTTCTTTTTAAGTCAAGATAGAGAGAAAGAGGAAACAGAGAGAGAGAGAGAGATTCTAATTGTTAGAACTCAAGGCTTTATGCCCAAGTGGAAATATCACAACGACATTTTAGTTTTATTTTCATATTCTTTTTTGATTTTCTCAATCAACATAAGTTGAAAAGTATTCCTGTAAACCTACAATAAACATGTGGCTGTTTTCTAAACAGCATTATCCCCTATTTTGATCTGTAAAAAAGAATTGGCAACTCCCAAGATTTGTTCAAATGAATTTTAATTAGATCCTGATTTTGAAAATCTAGGTCTTGGATTCTAGAGGAAATGATATCAAAGAATGGCACAAAAGAATTCTAAAACAAAATGGATACATAAGGAAAGAGAAACGTGCCAAATCTGTCACATTGAAAAAGTTAAAATAGAAAAAAATCGAGATGGAGGAGTAGAAATAATGCACTAGTAGAGGGAGTGCTGTTGTTCATGGAATGAGGTTATAATAGATTGACCAAAAACAAACAGAATCTTCAATACAAATATTAAAAAGGCATTAAAGAAAGCAAAGTGATTTTAAGTAGCTGAGCATGACAACATGAGAAAATTTAAGAAAATATTGGAGTGCAAAGAGAGATTCACTATACCTGAGCATTTTCTCTCTCACGAACTGGGGTGATAAATTAGCTACACATCAAATAGTCCCCCTGGGTTCTCTTTCCTTTGCAAGCTACTCATCATTTTGCCTGGGGCTCCAAAGCCTCCTGGAGGAATGGAGAGCTGGTGTCAGTGACTGTTTTTGGTTGCATGATGAGGTCAAAGGGGTGGAAGAGAATAGTTCATGGACAATTAAGATATCTTCCAGTCCAGAACCACAAATTAGCTTTTATGTTTGACATCTCCCAATTAGATACTGAAAATTTACTATGAAACTGACAAGATCTGTATATTAGCACCTTCATACCAATGTAGATGAGAGGGAAACCTTGATGTTGGCAGGAGGATATGCAATGCTGGTACGGAGTACCTTGAAGCGAGAGCAGAAACTGCAGCGCTTCTAGTACATGCACTGTTATACTCTCGGCATGCTTCTGTCACCTAAGCCAGCACTTAGTACATCCAAAGCTACTATTTTATGTGGATGCAAAGTCTTGTAGGCTGATGTGAAAAAACAGCCTGGCTCTGGAGCACCATGGTTAAGCGCTGTGCGTAGAAAGTCAGCTCACAGCATCAAGGTTCCAAGTCCTGCCTCAGGTCTAGAAGTACATGGTGGGTATATGTGTGTTCCCCAAACCTGGATAGGATGGAGACGGAGGAAAAAGGATTGTGGCATGAAACATCCCTTTGGGGGTGCTTTCTCTTTCTGATGAGTGCAGAAGCTCTCTGACAACTAAAGATAAAAAATTAAAAACAAAAAAAACAAACAGAACTTAGGACAGTCTTTAGAAATTAATTTGTAATAATCAGTAGAATTTCTGTGGGAAAAACTACCTAATTAAAAATAGTAATAATAGGGACCCGCAGTTAGTGTAATGGCTATGTCACTGGACTCCCACGTAGTCAACTGTGGTTCGCGGTCTGGACCCGGTGGCTTAAACTCATGCCGGGCACGTGTGAATGCATGCCCAAGATTCCAAGAGGAGAATGGAGGAGAAGGGATTGTGGCGTGGCCATCCTCCCTGGGGGTTGAGTTCTCAATTTCTGTCTCTCTGTCTCTCTCTGTCTGTCTGGCAAGTGCACGTGTCCTATAGCA
>NW_006159649.1:1532468-1543154 GCF_000334495.1 Tupaia belangeri chinensis
AAAGGCACGTGTCCTATAGCAAATACCCCTCCAAAAAAAAAAAAAAAAAAGAGAGAGAGAGAAAATGGTAGCAATTATCCCAGGTGTAGGAAAATAAAGTTCTAGCTAAAATCACATTACTTACATGCTTTTAATTACTGATTCTATTACTCTTTAAGTATGATTATTTCTTTATCATATCAAGTTGGCATAACATACACATGCTATTATTTTTATCCTTTGTATAACCCATTTAGTTATTCATTCATTCATTCGTTAAATGAGCATTTACCAGGAGAAAGTAACTTTGCATGACATAGGTGGTGGGAGGAATCCACCAAAAATACGATAACCCTTGACTTCGAGTATGTTAGTATTTAATTACCTTTAGTATATAAAGTCTGAGTATCTCAGAGAAAGCTCAACCATGCTAGCTTATGTTTTCCTAGAAGTTAGTATACTTATTTAAAAGCATCAGATGTGGTGGTGCTACTTTCACTCGAACAATATTGTTTAATATTGTTTTTACCACTCGTTTTTCTTAGCAATCTTGCAGGCCAATGGTTATCATCAAAACCCAGGTATCAACAAGCTTAATGTTACTAAAGAAAAACCACATATCCTTAACCATTTACTGGTCGATTGTTAGGGGAGGAGATGCTGGTAAGATGCATATAGTGAAAAATAATGAATAAAATATTTTAATTAATAACTTGGATGGACAAGTGAAATATATTAAAATTAGGAGATAGCAAGCATATGAAAAATTAGAAAATTGGGAAACAAACAAGAATAACAGGTAGTTACAAAGTAAGGAAGTTTTTTAAAAAAGCTTTAAAATAGACATTATATGGGCTTCATTTCTATTGAAAAGATGCCAGAGAACTACTCTAGTACATATCAGTAGCAACAGATGAAGCAGCTTGATGAACGATGCTCTGGTCTCTAGGTTCATCCACAGAGGTCATCGAGACTTAGTGATGATCCATGAAGGATAAAAGGGCTAGGGGAAAGAATTCTAGCACCAGCAGTGACAGACTCAATCTGCTTACAATATCCAAATCTGATCATTATCTGGTTCACTTATTGAATTGTAGCTATAATGACTATGCTATTGACATATTAATTTAATTTTGTGTGGCAGGAAAAAATAACAAAAGACCTAAACATTTCATAAAATTCTGAAAGATGTAGAGTGGGAAATCAGTAAATAAAATTTTATTTTCCTTTGACAGAGCTTCTACAAAAGCCGGAAGCTTTCCAGGCAGCTGTTTTAAACTTTGGACTACCTGATCATGAATATCCCAGTTCAGAAGAACTTAATGAAAAACTGGGAATCTAGAGAGAGTGATGAGTTACACTTTTCACTTGGAAAAACAGGTGCCCTTTATTTTTTAAAATTATTATTATTATTGTTATTATTATTTAGAGAGATTTTTGGTATAGGGTGCATACACTCTTCAGAAAGACTGAGAGAGACAGAGAGACAGCAAGAAATTACTCCTCAGGGCGAATGGCCACGCCACAATCCCTACTCCTCCATTCTCCTCTCAGGATCTTGGACATGCACACACACACCCGGCGTGAGCTTAAGCCACTGGGTCCAGGACTTGAACCGTGGTCGACTATGTGTGAGTCCAGCGACATTGCCATTATGCTAACTAATGGTTTGAGAGTTTAACTTTTTTTAGATTCCACATGTAGGTGAGATCATGTAGTGGTCGTCTTTCTTTGTCAGGTTATTTCACTTAGTATAATGTCCTCCAGGTTCATCCAGATTGTTGCAAATGACAGGATATCCTTTGTTAATGTGAAAAACGTTCATTGCTTATACACGCACACTGTATTTTCTTTAACCACCCACTCCTCAACATCTTGGCTATTGTGAGTAATACTGCAATGACTATCGCAGATAACTCACTGGCATTCTGATCTTATTACCTTTGGATATATATCCCAAAGTGGAATTGCTGTACCTCAAGAATATTTTCCCTATATTTGCTTCTAGTAATTTTACAGCCTCAGGTTTTTACATTGAGGTCTTAAATTCATTTTGAGTTGATTTTTATGTATAGTGTGAAAATAAGAGTATGGTTTAATGAGAGTATGATTTAATAACTTTGCTTGTGGTAGGTCTTTCTCTATCCCTTCCCTTTAACCTTCTTGTGTGCTTAAAGTTAAGATGACTATATAGTAGATGACATTTAGGTTGGTCTTGTTTTTTATCCAGTCATTGACTCTATCTTTTGAATGGAAATTTTAATATGTTTGCAAGGTAATAATTGATAACGACCTACTATTATTGTTTTGGTAAATTCTTTTACATCTCTATACTTTCTCTTGTTCTCTCATTTTGTGTTATGGATATTGCAATTTACATATCTTTCATATCATGTATGCATTAATGAGTTATTGTGGCTATAATGATTTAATGTTTGCTTTCATTCTTTTACCCTTATAAATAATTTTAAATAATTTTGTCTTTTAAATTTTATACAAGACTTGAAATTATTTGAATATACCAGCACTACAGTATTACAGTATTTTCAATTTGACTAGACTCCTGTCTTGACAGTGAGTTTTATACTATTTTTTTGTTTTGTTTTTAGATCACATTAACATTTCTTATAATTTGGGTCCAGTGGTGATGAATGCTCACAGCTTTTATATTGAGGGGTAAGTTTTTAATTCTTTTTATTCTTGGAGGACAGCGTTACTCGATATAGGATTTTTTTTTTTATATTTTTGTTTTTAGCAGTTTGAATACATCATTGCATTCTCTTCTGCCTACAATGTTGTTGCTGAAAAATCCCCTGAGAGTATAATGTGGGTTCCTTCCTTCGATGAGTTGTTTTTTCCTTCTCAGTTCAAAAATCCTCTCTGTGTCTTTGACTTTTGAAAATTGGATTACGTATATCGATATCTTCAGATTTTGAAATGTTTCTGTTATTAAGAAATCTTTCGAGCCCTTCCTTTTCTCTGCTCTTCTTGCCCCACCCCACCCCCATTGGTTCACTTGATCCCGTCCTTTAAGTTTTATAGGCTTTCTTCACCCTTTTAATTGTTTTTCTTTTCAATTCCTCTGAATGGATAATTTCAAATGACTTTTCATCAAGCCTGCTGTTGAAAGTCTCTATGAAATTTTTAAATCTCTCATTATGTTCTTCAGCTCTATTATTTTAGTTAGGCTATTTTTAGTAGCTTTATCTCGTTAAAATTTGATTTTTTTTTTTAAATTTTGGAGAGATTTTGCTATAGGGCACGTGCGCTCGCCAGAAAGACAGAGAGAGACATAGAGACAGGAAGCGAGAAATCACCCCACGGGGGGATGGCCATGCCAAAATCCCTTCTCCTCCATTCTCCTCTCGGGGTCTTGGGCACGCACACACACATGCCTGGCATGAGTTTAAGCCACCGGGTCTGGGACTCGAACCGTGGTAGACTACGTGGGAGTCCAGCAACATAGCCATTACGCTAACTGCTGGTCCCGAAATTTAAATTATTCCTGTATATTATACTTCTAATGCCGTGTATTCATTTATCTGTGTTCTCTTGTATTTCATGAATTACTATAAGATGATTATTTTCATTCTTTCCTGCTCAGTTTGCAGATGTCCTCTCTTTAGGTTAGTTACTGCACTTTATTTTATGTCTTTTCTGGCAATGTGTTTCCATGACCATTCATTGGCCCTGCTCCCTAACTGGTGTATGTACCTTTAAAGAAGTAAGCATCTCTTCAGTATTTATAGACTCATTTTGGCAGAGAAAACCCTCTCCAGACAGTCCATCCAGAGACTCTGGGGAAATCATCTGACAAATCCACAGTCAGTCTTGGAGCTGAATCTTCAAGTAAGCTGGTCTAGTGTTAGATCAGGAAGTGGGCAGGCTTGGTGCTTGGGTTCACCAAAGTGAGTCTATTGCCTGGGTCACCATAAGTAGGCCTGGCACTTGAATCAGCAGCAGCAGGTCTGGATTCTGGGACAATGGTAGCCAGACAGTGTCATGGTCTGTTGGGATGTGCTTGGATGCCAGGTAAGCTGGAGAAAGTCTTACCTTGGATCTGCTAGAGCCTGGGGCTGTGGGTGCTAGCCTAGAGTCTGAGACTGTGGAGCCATTATGATATTTTGGGCATTGGGAGGCAGTTTGATGATGGAATAGACTGGAGTCCACCTCTGCAGGAGTTCTCCTAGATCTGGTGCCATAGGAGCCGCTCTGAACCTAGGACAAGCCTGGAGCCTGGGGGCATTGGCTCTGTCCTGCTATCAGAGCTCACTATAGCGAGCCTGTTGCTAGGATCTCAGCAAATTCAGGTGCACACTTTCATTCTCTTTTACCCTCATAAAGGGTATGTCTCTCCATGCTTCATGTCTGCGTTTGGAAGAGGAGTGAAACAGGTAGAATAAAATTGTCTTTCCTTGGGGCTAGCAGATGGCATAGTGGTATGTCTCTGGACTTCCACAGGGCTGACTATAGTTCGAGTCCCAGACCTGGTGGCTTAAAGCTCCTGCTGGACATGTGTGCGTGCATGCCTAAAATACCAAGAGGAGAATGGAGGAGAAGGGACTGTGGCATGACCATCTCCCCTGGGGAGGGAGATTTCCTACTTTGCTTTTCACTGTCTCTATCTCTCTCTGTCTCGCTGGTGAGTGCATACACCCTAAGCCAAAAACCTAAACCAAAGAAAAAAAGAAAAAAGAAAAGAAAAACTGTTTTTCCTCTTTAATGTGTATCTTCTTGTTTCTGTGCTCCACCCTGGTGCTATAATTTTTACCCAAATTTCTTAACTCGTCTGAAGATATTTTCATATGTGAATAATCGTTTAAACTGATGTTATTTGAAGGGCATGGGCACTGGAAAATCCTATCACATCATCCTGCTGATATCACCAAAAATAATAGATTTAAAATGCTTAAAATCTGCATTTCTATAAACTCAAATAGGTAAAATATGGAAAATTTCAACTCAGTATTAATCGCAGTGGAAGGGACCTTAGGCATTACATGCTTTCACTTCCCACTTTCTTCTTTAATATCCCAGGAAAATGAGCATCAAGCTGAAACACACTTTTATCTTGGAGAGTGTAAAATAGTGGTTATAAATACAGGCTATGGACTGAGGCTTTGTGCCTTGTTCTTCTTTTGCTGTTTTGTTCAACTTATTCAGCCTGTTTTTGCAATATTGAACAAAGTATTCAATTCCTCTGACCCACCATATTTTCTTTTTTTCTGATTAAAGAATTATTTATCTAATTTTATTTGTTATTATTTATTTTTCAGTTTGACAAGAGAGAGACACACAGAGAGAAAGGGAAAGTGAGAAGACCAGCTGCCAGATCGGGGACTTGAACCACAATTGGCCATGTGGTAGTCTAGTGCTTAAACCACCACACCACCTGCCAGTTCCCCCCCCCACTATATTTTCATTTTAAAAACGAAGATTATTAGAGTACCTACCTCATTCAGTCAATAGAGCATTAAATAAGTAAAACACTTAGGATAGTGTCTCATTTATAGTCAAGCCTCCAAAATCTTTAGTCATTATTTTTAAAATTTTTTCTAGAGTTTGTTGCTATAGGGTGCATGTCTTTGCCAGAGAGACAGAGAGAGGGAATGTGAGAAATCACCCCCAGGGTTGATGGCCATGCTTTAATCCCTTCTCCTCCATTCTCCTCTTGAAATTTTGGGCATGTACGCATATGTTGCCAGTGTGAGTTTCAAGCTGCCAGGGTCTAGGACTCGAACTGAGATCGGCCATGTCTGAGTACAACACCTTAACTAATGCACCACTTGTTAGCCTCTCCTTTAACCACTATTAAGAGTATTCCTTGTAAGTTCTAAAGATAGCCATATTTTTGTTGGAAAATTTTTATTTAGAAAACCATCCCATATATTAGATCAAACCTGCATGCCTGGTACTTCTGTCCCATATATATTTTAAAGGAACAACTCTAATGCATCTTGTCCCCTAATAGTCATTCACAGTTAGAAAGTGGTCCTCCTCTTTTTGTGCGTGGAGTGAAGCATACCAAGTTCTCCACATACCATTTTTCCAAATTCTTCACCACCCTACTTCTTCCTTTTAATACCTCCAACTTGCTAATATCATTCTTTAAACATAACGTTAAGGAACTACATACATACTTATCAGAATTTCATGTGAGCAATGCAGATTAAAATTGCAATGATTGTGGGCCAGCTCAGGCCAGCTTGAGGTTGTGGGATCCATGGCCAACTTCACTGTTCTCTGGTAAATTTTAAAAAATAGCAATGATTGTTTTTAAATCTATAGTATCATATTTTTTATTCACTCATAAAATCATAGAAATACAGAATAACAAAGCTAGGAAAGTCTATAGTAGTAAAAATCCCATTTTCCTCAGTGAGGAAATAATAACTGAGGACTTGTGAGGGGAAACGATTTCACTAAGGTCGCAGAGCTCATTTTCCAAATCCTGGTGGAGCCAGGATCAGGTCTCTAGGTCCAAGCTCTGCATATCACTATTTTAACCCCAGTGCCAACTTCAATCAATTACCAGTCACACTGTTGAACATAATCTAAAATTATATCCTGGCTCATGGAAAAGAGTGTTTTGACTATTAGAAATGTCTACCAGAGGCAAAGAAATGGGAATCGGTACCAGTTACCACTTATTATTTTTTTTATTTTTAATCTAAATTCCTCTTAATTCAGATCATTCCAAAACAGAAATAAAGAACTTGATCTTTCTGAATCTAAGTAAAAAATTTCACATTTATATTTGTCAAGTTATGAATTATTAGTTTGAGCCCATGATTGCAGTCTTCTGATCCTTGTACAGTCTAGTTTCTGACATAGAGCATATTTGCTATTTTCTATATATTTATATATAAATAAAATATATAAATAAAATATGTATAAATGTATTTTTATATATAACTTACATATTTATAAATTTGCCAGAGCAAGACAGAGCAACAGAGAGAATAAAGGAAAGCACAAAAGTACTACCTACAATTCTTTCTCCTCCATTTCTTCCTCTTTCTTCTCCTTTAAGAATTTCTGGGCATATGCACACATTCGGCATGTTCTTCAAACTGCCCCATCAGTTAACTATGCTGTTGGCCACATGGAATCCAGCTTTCTAATCAGGCCACGGGCTGACCTGTTATTCTTTGTATTTATGGGACATCCACAGATTGGATTAGCATAATGATGTTATCTTTATTCAGTTCATTAATTAAAATGTAGAATAAAGATATTCTTGATACCTTAAAAATCTCTATCTAACATGTATCCTAAATCAGAACTGAAACAGGTATCATTCCACACACCTAGGGACTAACTAATAACAAAGAGCAGCTCTAGCAAACCAGTGGCATGTTCAGCCACTCCAATTTCTTTTTCGATATGGGAATAACATATGTGTAAGGAGAATGATTACATGGTTGTACCCTAGACAATACTGTGATTTACTCTATATAAATAAGTAAAAGAAAGGATGGATGGATACATAGTTCAGAAGAGGGAATGTATGTATTTTTTAATTGCCATGGATGACAGAGGCAGTGGAGAGAGCTTATAAGATAGACCAGGTAGACTATTTAAAACTTAAATCAAGGGACTAGCAGTTGGCGTGGTGGTTAAGGCGCTGGACATTCCCACATGGCCAACCACGGTTCAAGTCCCAGACCTGGTGGCTTGCTTTCTCACTTTCCCTCTCTCTCTGTGTGTGTCTCTCTCTGGTTAAATTAAAATAAAATGAATGAATCAATAAAATAAAATAAATAATTCTTTTAAAAAAACTTAAATCAAAATGTATTCAAAGTATTTTATAAGCCATTCCAACATCAGTTAGACCAAAGAGCTAAATTAAAACCCTGAACAGTATTTCTTATTTCTCTTCAGTATTAGGTAGGACAATTCCTAAAGTCTTCAGGTACCTTCCAGACTCAGAAGTGGGGCAGGTCACAGCAAGTCCCAAGGACTTACTGGCCAGTTCAAAACATTTCCCTCCTGGGACCAATATAGGAAAAAGTTGTTAATACTGCAGCACTAAACAGCATGACACACCTGACTGCCCAGGAAACATTTCATCTGCTATTCCGAAAAGGCAGCTTGCTTATTGGGTCTTTAAAAATCTGTACTGGCTTCTCACAGCTCTTAGGAGAAAACTAGTAAGCAAACAAAACTCACTTGTAGATTCTTTCTTTGGTTACCACGGAGTCAAATACTGGGACCTTCCTAATATTCTTGGTTAATGTACTGGAACCTGAATCTTCCTTTAGTGTGTCTTCCTCAAGACTAAAAGAAAAATAAATGTTTTTTAAAGCAAAAAAAAAAAAAATCTAAGTAATCCAAAAATACTCCTCACACTCAGGAAGGAAGGACAGCGACAGCACCTGAGTGTATATGTACACAAGAGGCTGCTGCGGTTGTATGTATTTCTACTGCTCAGTCAAGGCAAACAGCAACCAGCTGGCTGTGACTAGCTCATACTAATAAGCATAAAATCAACACAAGCTGATCCAGGCTGCATCTCAGCATCTGCTAGGCCATTGTCTTTGCCGATATGTCTGACTGAGCAGACGGAAGAGCCGAATAGACAGTCTGCTATGAGGCAGAGAGCAAGATGAGGATCCTCTCAACACCTGCCATGCTTTTGGTCAAGGAGCAATGGTGGGAACAGGGGCTGCTCAAGCTCACCAAGAAGGTGTCTCTTATGATCATATAAACTTTGTTCATTTTTCCAGGTTGATTTCCCCTTACGCATTGCTCATAGACCACTCTAAACAAAAGGCAATAAAAGTGAGCTATTGATGATTCGAGAATTAGGATTAAAGATCAGATAGTATAATATCATTTCATGCTTCATTACACTCAACAGAGACTCGCATGAGCAAATATGACAGACCATGCGTTACGGTAATGAGGAGAAATTCCTCTGACCTGAACGTATAATGCTAAAAATAGGGCAGTTGTTCTCACAATGGATATAAGAATAAACTTATCTCTTGCCTATCTGTTGCCTCACTCTACTGCACTTCTGCTTCTCAGCTCTGCTCTGTCCCTGGGCATATTAATTGGATTCCCACATTGTTGGCCACGGTTCAAGTCACAGATCTGACTCCTTTTCTCACTTTCCTTCTCGCTCTGGTCAAATAATAATAATAATAATAATAATAATAATAAATCAAATCAAATATATATATATTTTTTAAATAGGGAATGTGAGGCCAGTGGGTGGGATGGTAGTTAAGGTGCTGGACTCTCACATGGCTGACCATGGTTCAAGTCCCAGACCCAGTTGCCTGAAGGGCACACCGGACACATGTGTGTGCATGTCCAAAATCTAGAGAGGAGAACAGAGGAGAAAGGATTGTGGAATGGCCTCTTATGGGGTGATTTCTCACTTTCCCTTCCCACTGTCTCTCCCCAGCAAGTGCATGTGCCCTGTAGCAAAACCCTAAAAAAACAAGTAAGGCCTGTATTTTCACACCACATATTGAAAATAACTTACCTCTCATCTTTGCTTCCTTGTTCTGCTATAGTTTCTCTTCAGATTAGTTTTGTCCCTGGACATATTCATTATTTCCTGAGACCGCGAGAGCACTCAGAATGCTACCATTACTCTTAGGTTTCTCAAGGTTTGGTTACATCAACAAGGGACACTTGTTCAAGACCTTTTAAAAATAAAACTTGGTCCAGCAGGTGGCATGGTGGGAAAGGCAGCTGGTCCCACATGCCCAATTGTATAGTTCAAATCTCGTACTTGGTCGCTTGAAAAACACATCAGTTGCGTGTGTGCACATTCCTAAATTCTTGAGACAAGAATTGAGGAGAAAGGACTGTTGTGTGGTCATCCCTTTGGAAGAAATTGCTTTCTCTCTGCCTCCAGTGAGTGCACATGCCCTATAGCCAAAAGCTGGGGGTTGGGGGGAAGTAAAGCTCAATCAATTCAGTTGCCCCAATTTAAGAAATAAGAACTTGATCCTTAGAGAGATAAAGTGATTTTACTTATTATTTATGATAAACTGTATCTCATAAAATGTCGGCTGTATTTTCTTTAGAGATTCTAGCTCTCTGTCCATGGCTAAAATGAGAAAATTATCAGTTTTAGAACAGAGATTCCTTATCTTGAGGTATGGATCTGAATGTCATGCTGCCCAGATGAATTTGGAAAAAGGTAGAGGGAATAAGTAAACAGGGACCACTTGAAAGAAGCTTAGTAGGGCTGGCAGGTAGCATGGCGGTTAAGGTATTGGACTCCTGCATGGCTGGCAATGGTTTGAGTCCTGGACACAGTGGTTTGGTTTCTCACTTTCCATTTTTCTCTCTTGTCAATTAAATAATAATAATAAATTAACTTAAATAAATGATTTTGTAAAGAAGAAAGCTTAGTAATTGTAGTGTCAAAGTGTTCATTTAATTAGAAAATTTAGTGAGACAACAGGGTTTCTTCTTTAAGAAAATAAATTAGATCTTTCTCTAATTGCAATGCAAACATAAATTTCTTTTTACAAAGTACACTAAAGCTATATAATAGTTCAAAACATTATGTCCTAGCCAATCAACAAATTTTGAAGTTGTTTTATTTAAGTTACATATAAAATATATCACTGCTTTGAAGTAATAGAGTCAGGTTCAGAAACACGTTAATTGAAGAATTCCTCTCTTTTTTTAGTGGACAAATGGAAGAGGCAGTAGAAAACGGCTTTGGTCAATGGACCT
>NW_006159649.1:1543269-1578232 GCF_000334495.1 Tupaia belangeri chinensis
AGAGTCAGGTTCAGAAACAGGTTAATTGAAGAATTCTTCTCTTTTTTAGTGGACAAATGGAAGAGGCAGTAGAAAAAGGCTTTGGTCAATGGACCTCCAGAGTTAGTGAGAAAACATTGAAGGAGGAGGTGCAATAGTAAACTTGTTCGATAATCTGGCCTTTGGAGTCAAGCCAAAGTGGGTCCAAAATCTTTACACATACTTCCAATGTGACGCTAGACAGTTACTCAATTTCTGTAAGACTATTATGTTCATCTGTGATATGAGAATAATAAAATATCACTTATGGAATTGTTTTAGGTCAGTCATTAAATTAGATAAGGGAATATTTAAAACTTTCCTGTCTTAAAGAACTTGTTCAATCAAATGAACAAACAAACAAAAAGATAATACCGAGCTTTGTTGCCTTCTTCATTTATGTCATGTTTACACATACTGACCTAAATGCTGGAAGTATTACACTGACCAGTAAGGATATGGCCCCTACCCTTACAGAACCCATGATCCTGTTAGAATTAGACTTTCAGGGCAAAGTCACAGCAGATACCCAAGGATCTCCCTGTGTGTTTCATTTATGTAGCATTGATTATCTAGTCTATCAATTCACAGAGCAATGAAACGAAAACTAAAGCAGTCCCTCCAACCCAAAACTCCATAATTTCTAAGTGTGTCTCATTCTTTGAAGTAGTTCATAATAAACATCAACTCTAAATTCAGGTTCTATATGGATAATCTTTTTCTTAAAGCACATTTATTTATTTCTTCTATGACAAAGAGAAAGAGAAAGGGACCCCACAATTGGGCTCTCATACTGCGATCCACCTCCAACTTCAGCCAGCCTGATCATCAGCATTTGAGTGCCCATTGTGACTAGGGATTCCTCACGTTGTGAGCACTGGACCCATACTCATGGCCTCAGCATCATGGAACATGGTATTACTACTACACCACAGCTGACTGGAACATGGATGAAGAGAGATGAATGCATTAGAAAAATACCTGACAATAGTAGATTACTATGTTACATTACCAAGCAAAGCAGATAGTAAATGCTCAATATATTGGCTAAATGAGAATATATTTTTTATTTTTGTTTTGCCATATGGTATGTGGGTTCACAGGAAAGAGACAGGGAGAAACAGAGAGAAGGAAAGAGAGAAATTAGCCCTTAGGAGGGATGGACACACCTCAATCTCTTCTCCATTCTCTCAAAATTTGGGACATATATGCACTTATGCCCAGCATGATTTTTCAAGCTGTGTCTGGGACTTGAATTGTATTGGCCATGTAGGAGTCCAGAGCCTTAACTACCCCGTCACCTGCTGGACTCAGCGTGACCCATTTTTAATTTATCTAAATTCACTGGTATTTTGTGGGTATTAAACCATTTTAAAATATTAAGTTCATAAATAAGTGAACAGACTCTCAAGTAGCATCTTACTACCAAGTTTTAAATTTGAATTTCTCATTCTGTAGTCACTGCTATGAATTAAAAAATTGCATGGAAGCCGAAAAATAAGTTTAGTATCTGTATCATTGTTATCTTTAAGGATCCCCACCCCCCAGCATCTCAGTCTCTCATTAGAAACTTCATTAGCAGCATTTTACAGCACGCCCCCCCCGCCACACACACACACACAAATTCTGCAAAGATTTTATTGGATGGAATAAATTGCTTTACTTATGTATGTAGGAGTCATGGTTAAACTTCAACACAACCCCCGTCACCTGCTGGACTCAGCGTGACCCATTTTTAATTTATCTAAATTCACTGGTATTTTGTGGGTATTAAACCATTTTAAAATATTAAGTTCATAAATAAGTGAACAGACTCTCAAGTAGCATCTTACTACCAAGTTTTAAATTTCAATTTCTCATTCTGTAGTCACTGCTATGAATTAAAAAATTGCATGGAAGCCGAAAAATAAGTTTAGTATCTGTATCATTGTTATCTTTAAGGATCCCCACCCCCCAGCATCTCAGTCTCTCATTAGAAACTTCATTAGCAGCATTTTACAGCACGCCCCCCCGCCACACACACACACACACAAATTCTGCAAAGATTTTATTGGATGGAATAAATTGCTTTACTTATGTATGTAGGAGTCATGGTTAAACTTCAACACAACAGTACAGCTTGTGAATTGCAAATAAAAATAAGTGTAGCTTTTAAAAGGTTAGAAACTGTGTTAACTGTGACTAATGACAAAAGCAACAACATCAACAAAAGCACTCATTATCCTTATGTGACAAAGACCGGTTCTATACAGTTTAACTCGATATGATCCCAAGAAAAGCAGAAGATCTAATACCATTGCATAAAGTGTTTCATAAGGTATTTGAATTGAGCAGATCCTTTGCCAATCTCCTTATGATTACACAAATTAAGCATAAACAACATGGAGGTCATGTAGAAGGAGGGAGCTCAGCTCCCGGCTGGGAATGGATGGGGGAGGATTATGATATGTGACTCTACTGAAAGTACTCTTCTTCTCTCAGTCTTTTTCTCATGAGGAAAATAAATAGACTTAAAAATATAAAGGGAAAGAAAAAAGTGGAAAATGCTCCATTAGAGTAAGCAGTATTTAAATGAATATAGAATACCTACTTCAAGAGCAGTTATTCAGATTACTTAGATCAAAGTCACACACAGGTAACTTATCAGAAATTCTCTTCTTAGAAGTTGTAAAACTAATTTTCTTTTTTTTTTTTCTTTTTTAGAGAGATTTTTGCTATAACGCATGTGTGTTTCTTCCAGAAAGCAAGAAATCACCCCCCAGAGGGACAGCCATGCCACAATCCCTTCTCCATTCTTCTCTTGAGATTTTGGGCACATATACACACACACCCAGTGTGAGTTTTAAGCCACTGGGTCCAGGACTCAAAGAGCAATCCACTATATGGGAGTCCAGTGATGTAACCATTATGCCATCTGCCGGTCCCAGAAATGGTAATACTAATTTTTGGGTAGACAGAAATATATTGAGAGCGAGCAGGTGGTACGGAGATTAAGATGGCTGGATCTTGCCGGGGACCAGCCTCGGCTTGGGTGGGTTATCTCGACGGAGGCGGCGAAGGTGAACAGAAGACAGAGGCCTCAATGCTTTCTTATGCACGTCTTATGCCGGACACCCCTCAAAGATCGCTCTCTGAGGAGTGACAACTGCTAGGAATTATCGTGCATTTTTATTGAAAATGTGTTACATACAAGTAAATGGGAGCGGGGCTACGTGTTTCAATTATCAGCTCATAAAGTCTTTTAACAATAAAGAACATAGTTCTATTCAGGGGTGGATTAAAGGTGGGTCTAGTGCAGTTCCTATTCAGGGGTGGATTAAGGGTGGGTCTAGTGCAGTTCCTCAATTGTAGGTGGGTCTCCATGGAATGCAGTTTCGGGAAAGCAGTTCCGGAAAGCAGAGATGATTATCAGCTGATGCGGCGTAGCAGCCATCTTGTGATTACTGGGAATGGTGCTGAGAAAAGAAAATCTCAAGAATAGATATTAGTTTTTATGGATCTTAATAAAGTATGATACTTATACAGTTTTGTAGGGATCTATAACCTAATTTGAGGAATCCTAATATATTTATCTATTTCACTTGGAGAGGGCGGAGGTGTCCTGGGCCAGTTTTGGCCTAATCTTATTTTAGGTAAAGAAAGGATTAAGTTTACCTTAAATGTATTTTGAAGGGCCTTCCAAAGGTCAAGATTACTTCTGCCTAGAAAGAACTTCAGCCCACCCTCTATTGTGACCATGGAGATAAAGCATTGTAATTAATAGTAAGTGATTAGAGCAAAGGGGAGCAGTCAGGGGGACTTCCTGGAAGATTTTATATCCTACATTCAGGATGTATAGGAGAGCTATGTAATTCTTTTATAGTAGTAAATTGGGGAGTCAGAGGGGGGTCGCTTCCCAGTAAGGCTGCCAGTTTCTGGAGCAAATAGCAAGCAGCCTTGCTGACATGCTAACTGACCCAAGCTTTGTTCCAAGGTGTGGGGGGGAGAGCACAACAGTAGCCTTGCCAACGTGTTGATCCGACTGGAAGCAGAGCTCAAAGGTCAGGGGGCTCAGACAGATCCTGGGGCCTCACGGGGTCAGACTCCTCCAGGATCTCATATAGCCATCTCCCTTATTCAGTTTCCAGACATGAATGCTAGAAAATCATGCCAGGCACATGGGCATATGTTCCTAAATTCCTGAGAGGAAAACAGAAAAGAAGAAATCGTAGCATGGCTATCCCTCTGAGGGAGTGATATCTCGCTTTTTCTCTCAGCTCTGTTTCTCTCTGGTAACTACACGGACCCTACACACACACACACACACACACACACACACACACACACATGTATATATAAATATGTTGAAGAAGCTTTTAGAATGTATGCATTAGATAAATACTTATAGAGCACATTCTTCAGATAGAAAGATGAAAAGGACAAGGTAACTCTCTAAACCCCTATGCTTTATTATAGAAAGGAAATGACATGCACAATATAATGAAATCTACATCAGTAGAAATTTTTGCACTTGTAGTTTTTAAGCAGAATTGTGAAGGTGATGATAAGAGAATTAATTGGAGAGGATGGCAAAAATGTCTCATCCTAGACAGAGGAAAATGCACAACTATAAAGATATAAGACTATAGTGCGTACTTGAGTAAAAATGAGTACTTAGGATACAAATGAAGTAGAGATATGTATTCTCCGGATGTCATTAATACCAGTATTTCAGTAGCAGACTGATTTCTTAATCTTCCCATTCACTTGGAGGGAAATGCCATTCTCTTCTTCTACATTGTCTCCTCTCCCAGATCAATGTATACATCATGAAATATGGTCACTTTGGTTCCATCCTCTTATCTCCCAGAGAGAGGTTAATGTTTCAGCTTAATGGGGTAAAGCAAAAATTACATGGAAAATCTCAACCAATTACAAATACCCATGGGAAAAGGAGCTTGCTTTGTAATTGCCTTCTTGCTCTTTCTGTGCATCTAATCCCACTCATCATCATATCCTCAGCTCCATATGACCTAAAATCAAATAGAAACAATACCCCTACACTCCAAGTGATTGAAAACAATGACTTACATTTGTGTTTTCTAATTTATATCTCATAAGCAGATTCCTCATAATATTTTACATTTTCCCAAATGAACTACTTAAAATTATTAGAACATAATTTGTGTTGACTTTGAATGGTGGTCTCACAAACCATGATGAATAGGGAACGATTTTATAACTCTAAATTGCTCAACTTTCATTGCCAGTTTTTATCTATACTTCATTGTTTGAGAAGAAATCATGCTATGTGTACCTTTTCATAATTCTAGATTTTCAAATATTGCAAAGAAAGAATGCTTTCTCTCTTTGTTTTAGTATCTTAAATATGTTTCATAGCAAAAGAACTGAATCTTGCTGATCAGCCGGAAAAATGATAGAATACCGTATTAAGCTTTGAGTTTGCAAAACACTATTAGGTTATATAAAATGCGAACTTTCTAAGAAATGTAAGAAGAAAATACATGACTTACTTTCCATTAGTTCTATGAGTACACAGGGGAGAGAGATGATAACAGATCCTTTTAAATCGATGAAGTAAAAAGTAATCAAGAGAAGAGAATTGTGAAGTGCATGCAGGAGATCCTTTTAGGTAATATTGACCAACAGTAAGTCTTATGTTTTTGGTTTCCTTTTGACTTTGAAGTAAAGGTAATTTACTGGCAAACTTCAAAATCAGAGCTGCTCATAAACCAATAAGTTATAAAGGAATAAATGTGAAGGAATAAAATATTGGAAGAAAATCTCGTATTTCATTATTATTTACTGGTAATAAATTTTTTTGAATTAAAAGCTAATTTATACTTTGAACCAGCTTTATTTACAGAGAAATTCATCTAATGAAAGTGATTTGGAACTAGTTCTAAACAGTATGTTTTTCTGAAACCTATATCCAGTCATTCACAAGAGACTTGTATTTCTGGACTCTAAAGGTTTTTGGTTTCATGAATTTTGTATTATCATGCAAATGCTAACTGACACTTTAGCTTCAGTAACTTATTTTCACAATTAATTGGCAACATGGTTTGAGTAAAATTGATGGAAATGAAGCTCCAAATAGTTCTTGAGTTAGAGGAAGGGTGAAGGGGATCTTCAGATGAGAGAAGAGTTTTGAGGTGGTTAATATTGTCTAATCATAGAGGACATCCAATGATCAAACAATAAAAATCGAAGATGTTTTGGTCAGAAAGATAAAATACTAGGGAAAAATTGAGAAATGTACTTAGTTAGATCAACAATATTAACCCAATAGAAAGTCTTTTCCATTCTAAAATCACATTTTTTATTGAGAAAGCAAGTAAAAGATTCAGCCTACCAACCCTGACAGAGCAGATCAGATAGCATCTGATAACCAGTAATTTCCATAATGCGTGATACTTTGGCATCTGATTCTTAAAGTCAGACAACCTGGATTCTACCTTTTGCTCTATCAAGTGAGGTGGCCTTGTTTAAGTTATATAATATAATATCTCCATTGTCCAAAATTTTTATATGTAAACTAGGGATATTGTCAGAATATCAGAAAGAAAAGCAATCCATAATAAATAAATATAATAACTACTTCCATGGGAACAGCAGTGGTACTCTAGATAAAGAAGCAATTTAGTTTGCCTAGGGAAGTTACAGAAGTCTTCCTGGAAAGGTAAGCTGAGCTCAGATCGACATCATAATTAGAAATTTGCCAAGTGCATAAGTTTGAGCAGTGAGTTTCATGTAATGAAAATATCGTGCAAACCCAAGAATATATGAGAGAACAGAGAGCTATCAAGGAATTTAGAATGATTGGAGTCTAAAGGGAAAGGATACAACATTGGGGCCAGCAGGTGATGTGCTGGTTAAGGTACTGGACTCCCATGTGGCTGACTGTGGTTTGAGTCCCAATCCTTACTCACTTTCTCTCTCTCTCTATGGTCAAACTAAAATATAATAATAAAATAAATAGAATAATTTTTAAAAGGACACAATATTAACAAAAAAGCAAAGGGTTATTAAAATGATTTAGAATGGAAGTGCTGTGGTTTGAAGGTATATCCCATCCAAAAATCATGTTGATACTTAACTGATGGCACTTAGAAGTAGGGGTTTCTGGTAGAGCCCTCATGAACAAATTAGGGTCCTTAAAAAAGAACTTGAAGGAATGAGTTTGTTCCCTGTCTTTTCTCTATGTTAAGTTTCTTATCCACCCTCTTTTGCTCTTTCATCTCTTCTGCCATATAAAGCTTCCTAGACATTTAGCCTAAAAATACACTGGTAAGACCCACTTCTATTAGGTCTGCTTTTTGAACTAATGCCCAAAGATGCCCAGCAAGTCCTGTGATAGGCAAAATACCTAGTTGTTCTCTTTGTTGTTTCTCATTTCAATTTACGTCCTTGGAGGAAACAAAAGGACACAGATGCAATTAAAATTATGATTGATAAAATTTTACTACTTATTTTATATAATTTTGAGCCTTCACTCTATTTAATAGAGAACATTTAATCTAGTTGCTAATAGAAAACCTTATTTAGTTAGTGTTTTTTGTTTGTTTGTTTGTTTTGTTTTGTTTTGTTTTTAATTACCTCCCTCAAGTTCAAATCTCAGCCATTTTCTGGGCTGTTCCCTTTCCCTTCTCTCTAGGGCTGGCTCTGAACATTCTGATTTCTCCAGTGGAATAACAACAGTCCCTTGACCTTCAAATTATCAGCTCTCTATTTACCACTGTCTATGTTCCACTCCAAGAGGCACAATTACTACAAGATGCTCTCCCACATCTCAATAAAATACCACATGCAACATATCGGAGAGTGTAGAGGCTCTTTAATGATTAGGCAAGCCTTAGAGGCTCCCTACAAGCTTATCAATATGCTGGATCTCATCCAGGAATCCAGTATATGTATTATAGATACCTTCTTTTTAAATCATGGATGAGAAGACTTAGAGCGAAGCAATACTAGTGAGGGTATCCACGTCTTTCATAGAAACACACGGCTTCTACTTCTTTCCTCACTTTGTCTCCAATGACGTAACTAATTTCTAAATATTTCTGTCCTCGAGATTTTTTTTTTTGAGAGATTTTTTTCCTATAGGGCACATGTCCTTGCCAGAAAGAAGAGAGAGAGAGAGAAAGAGAGAGAGAGAAAAAAGTCATCCCTCCCTTCCCGGGGGGGATGGCCATGCTGCAATCCCTTTTCCTCCAACCTCCTCTCAAAATCTTGTGCACACACACACACACACACACACCCGGTGTGAGTTTAAGCCACCAGGTCTGGGATTCAAATCATGGTCGACTATATGGGACTCCAGTGACATAGCCATTACACCAACTGTTGGTCCCCCTGTCCTCAAGATTTTAAAGTAATAATGTGGTTTTTTTTTTTTTAATTTATTGTATCTAGGCTGTATATACTAGCCTTTGTGAAAGACTGTCAATGCATGCTTCACTTATTATTATTATTATTTTTAATATTCATGCCAGGGAACCATTTTTGCAAAAAAAAAAAAAAGTTTTGCAGATAGTGTTAAGCAAATTAACACTTATCAGAGAGCTCAATCTCATATTGAATTTTAGTTAATCTATTAAAATTGGTGTTGACACCAGGCGCATGTTGCGTGTGTGCCCAAGATCCCGAGAGAAGAACGGAGGAGAAGGGATTACGGTGTGGCCATCCTCCCTGTGGGGTGGTTTCTCACTTTCTATCTCTCTGTCTCTCTCTGCCTTTCTGGCAAGTGCACGCGCCCTATAGCAAAAACCTCTCAAAAAAAAAAAATTGGTGTTGAAAATGAGTACTTTTTCAGGGGAGCAATTTTTTTTCTTTGTTTTTAATTTATAGAGAACACATGAACTAATAAGAGAGACAGAAAGAGGTAGAGAAAAAGTACTCTTGGTGACGTGTGGTCACACCACAATCCTTTCTCATCCATTTCTCCATTTGGGGCACACACAAACACGTGACCCACAATGATTTTTCAAGCCAGTGGGGCCAGAATTCAAACCACAGTCAGCCATGTGGTATCTGGCTCCCTTAGCCACAAGGCCACAGGGCCAGCCCACGGGAAAGAGTCTCAAAAACATGTTAGACTATTACAGTTTGAGCTCAATTCTTCTCAAACCTGCTTGCATATAAGAATCACCTAGAAGCTTTACAAACTTATCAGTGTTAAACTTCATTCCAGACCAATTGTGTCAGAATCTGTAAGTGTATAGCTTAGGCAGTGACTTTTTTTTTTTTTTAATAAAACAACTCCATAAGTTTAAACATTATATAACTTAAAGGTTTTAATGTATAGCTTAGATTGAGAGTTGAGAATAACTGGTCTAACCTATTGGTACCATTGTTTTTGCCTTTATTTAGAGTGGGTATAGGAAACAGCTATAACAAAAACATTTTCTAGCTTCTGCAGAGTTTTCCATTGTATCACTCAATAGTCATCATAAAGAGAACTACATGATACATTTGTCATACTTTAGTGTCACTAGAATCTCTATTTTAGTGTCATTGAAACATTCGTGTGCTCAATATGACCAGAGAAATGCTTGCAATCTATTTAATGTTATTGGTGTTTTAACTATCAGACTTCAAGTTGAAATTATTACATTGTAGCTTTATTATTTATTGTTAAAATTACTGTTTACTATCACCCCTTTCTTTATAGAACTTCCCTCTTTAGGTTTCACCTTTATTTTAAAATAGTTTAAATATTATTTTAAGGATAACTCAAATCCTTCCTGGGTAATAACTGTTAGTACATTTTAGATAAAAATGTTAACTATGAGCACAAATCATAATTGTTGGTGATAAGCATTGTATTTTTCAACATAAATTTGCACAGTTACCTGGGTAAGCTTTTAGCCTACTATCATACTCCCAAAACAATGCATTTGATATTAGTTTTATTCTACATTGCTCACAAAATCGATGTTATTGTAAAAATTGAAGTATGTATAGCTATTGTGGAATTGATTGTTAGTGTTTAGTATTAGCCAGTGTCATGTTTACTGGGTTTATCCTTAAACTGCTGTGTCTAAGACTTAAACTGTAGTAGACTATCTGGGAGTCCAGTCATGTAACCAGTACACTATCTGCTGTTCCCAAATAACAGTCTTTTAAAGTTCAACTGTATTTCAAATACATAAATTCTACATTTTTAAAGCACAAGCACTAATCAGAAAGTGTGTGTGTGTGTGTGTGTGTGTGTGAATTGCACGATTATTTTGTCAAGCTTCTTAAATTACTTATTTGTAATGAAGTTGAGAAAATTTCAGTTCTATTTTTACTTGTTATGTATGCTACATCATTAACATTACTATCTTTGTTACAGTTCTTCATAACCTAGGAGAGTTCACTCTCCTAACTGCATTCTCAGAAACCCTCATACTTGACCCGTGTTTCATGATCCTCTCCAGAAGTTCAGGCGTGACCTTAAGTTTGAATTAGAGTTGACTTAGTTATTCTTAGTTAATGCAAGAACGACCAATTTGGGGTTCTTTAGGTAGGTGATGTTAGAAGAAAAACATGGAGAAAAAAAATTAGTTATTTTTTAGAAAATGAAAATGTAATTTTAGAGTTTGAAAAGCAACGGAACAGAGAGAAATCTAAATATTTTGCCATATGCAGGTGTAAGCTAAGAAAATAATCATGAGTTTGAAAAGTGGTCTGTTAAATGACTCTGAATTTGTACCAGAATTATAATATCATAAATTATTAAAGTTGGAAAGAATTTTTAAAGAAAATATCTACTCTAACACATCCATATTTCATTTCAAAAAGAATTATTTGTTATATTGTATTTATTATTGTCATTATTTTTTAAGTTGCTATAATATTTGTGTGCTCACCAGAGAGAGATAGAGGCAGAGGGAGAGGAGAGAGGGAAAGTAAGAAAACAACCCACCAGGTCCAGGACTTGAACCTTGGTCAGTCAAGCAGGAATCCAGTGCCTTTACCACCATGCCACCTGCTGGCCCCAATACATCCTTATTTCAGATCAAAAAAATGATACCTATGGAGATACAGTGATTTTTCCCCAGGGATAAGTGAATTTATAGCAGGTTTTGAGTAAGACTCTCACTTAGATATTTTCCAAACATTTAATATCTTAGTATTCAATGCAAAAAAAAAAAATGTTTTGCTCCAAATCTTCCTATATAAGATGCCACTGATTAATTCCTGTACTTCTAGCTATCATTAGCCACTGCAGAAAAGAATGCCACAGTGATGCCAATAATGATGTTCGTGTGCACCACTTCTAGGAACCAAAATCAGCTTAGAGACTGAACTCACATGAAGAAGCCTGGTTAGAACTTTTGTCAATCTTGAACTTTTGTTTTATCTCAGAGTTATCTTTTCCTCATATTTTCCTTCTAATTGGTATACTTAATCATATACATTTTATATTCAATCTTTGAAGACAATTATCCTACTTACTTTTTCCTCACTGGACATGAGTAAGGTGTTTCATGAATGGCTAAATTTTCCATAGGCAAATTATTCAAGTATCTATAATTAAAACTTGCTAGTGAAAACACAAATCAACTAGAATTTTGCTGCTAACATTTATTTCATAGAGCCTCAGCATCAGCATCCTCTGGAACTTTGCTAGGATTCCAATTTCTCAGGACCTTTTCCAGATTACTTGAAATCAGAACCTGCATTGTAACAAGATTCATCAGTGAATCTCAGGCCCAATAGAGTTTGAAAATCACTAAAATAAGTCAATAACTTATATTGAAGGCAAAAGTACTCTAAATGACCACACTAGCACTCTGTTTTATTGGTAATTTTAAGTAAAAAAAAAAATTAAATTAAATATAAAAAGGAAAATTAAATTAAGGCTGCACAGATAAATGGAGTGGATACTTTTATTGTGTTTTGTTTTTTCTTGATTGCTTTATTTATTTAGGTAAACGCTTAAATGATTAAATGTTAGCCTTCTCTAAAGCAGTGTTGACTGTGTTGACAAAATATTATAATTCTTTTCTAAAAAATTTTTGCTTAAGGCATATGTGCTCACTAGAGAGAAACAGAGAAAGAGAAAGCAAGAAATCACTCACCCCCCTGGGAGTAGGACCATGCTGCATTCTCTCCTCCATTTTCTTTTTTGGATTCTGGGCATGCACGCATATATCTTCTTCAAGCCACTGCTTCAAGTCTGGGACTCCATTCATGCTCTCAGCCATGTGAGATCCAGTTGTCCCATCCAACACTGTTCCCTTTTTTAATGCTCAAGTGTTTTGCAGATTAATAGAAACACAGTGATCATTTAAATTACTAAAAGAATGAAAGATATCATTTTTACATGCAATGAAAACCCTAGTGTAAAAATCAAAGGTTAGAGGTGGAAAAAAGTAGTACAGGAGGTTGAAATGTAAGACCAAGAATTTGGAAATATTCAGTCATTCATCAGATAATAAACTTCATTCAGCATCTCCTAAATGAAGCACCCAGTAGGGTGTACACTCCCCATTCTTGGCACAGGTGCCACCTCAAGTGGTTGGGTCAGCCCAGAACACATCCTTGTCAAAGGAATATCCATTCTGCTGCCCACCATGTTGGCCTCATATCTTTAATTCAACTGGATAATGGGTCCAAGTGGTAATTCTTCTTTTATCACATTTCAGAAGGGTAGAGACATTTGGTGAAAGAGATTTATTGAGATGATCATGGTTTTGCTTATTTTCAACCGTTCTTGCTCTAGGAAGCATTTACTGGAAGGAGCTAAGAGGCTAGTTATTCACTGAAGCAATAGAGTCTGTTATGCAAACAAAAAAGAGACTTTTTTAAAGCAATTTTTACATATAAGTAGATGGTTTGTGTTCTTCATTTCATCTAGGTAATCAGAGTGATAAACCAGTGAGATATATTCAAGTAATTGATGAAAGCTTTCATAGCATGTCTAGCCAGTTGTCAATTTGTACAATGGAATGTGCAATACTCTCTGCAGCAGATAGAGGTAAATAAATATCCATATTTGCTTTGGTTATACATATTCACAAAAGGTTTGCTTGTAATGTGTAGGAAAAAAAAGATTTCAAAACTGAATTTCATTTCTCAGAAATAAAAATACTCGCAAATATACTTCTACCAGTACATGACTAAACCAAGGAATTACAATGGAAGGTCTTAGTCTAAGTAATTCATTGTCTATTTTAGATTGTTGTTATTCCTCTTTCTAGTCTGCATTCAGCCTCAAATACAATAAAAGTTCTAAGCATCCAGGAGGGAGTGCCTACTACCACAAGTATCATTGTTTTCTCTTACACAGCAAATGTTAATCATCCAGAAGCAAAAGAGATGATCATTATAATGGTGAGTAGAGGCTAAATGGACCTATGATAACATCAGTTTTCACACTACCCTTCATACAAGGCCATAGAAAAGAAATAGATAACTGATCTTTTCCTAAACAAAATAAGAATGCAAAATATATGTTCTATTAAGAGGAAACATTTGTTTTAATGTACTATATAATACCTAGCACATATTAAAGCATGCAACAAGTTTATGTTGTCCAAATGAAGAAGTGAAAAAGTGAATCAGTAGTAAACCCAAACTTAAAAGCAAAACTTTCATCTTCTAGCTATCTAATTAAAAGTGATAAATAATTACCTCTAATGTTTGATTAACAGTGGCACTAGTCTGTTAATACATGCTGGTATTACATGGCATTATGCATTCTTTTTTAGCAAGAAGTTGTTGATCTCTTAGTAAATGCCAAACTCTGTTCCAGGCACTGAACATGTAAAAATGAGGAAGTAACATTCATATAAGAATCTTAGAGTCCAGATAAAGTATAATAAATGCTGGGGACCAGCAGTTAGCATAATGGCTATGTCATTGGACTCCCATGTAGCTAACCATGGTGTAAGTCCTGGACCCAGTTGCGTAAACTCATGCTGGGTGCATGTGCATGTGTGCCCAAGATCCCAAGAGGAGAATGGAGGAGAAGGGATTGTGGCATGACCATCTCTCCAGAGGATGAAAAAAAAACAAAAAAAGCTATAGTGACATATGCAGAATCTCTTTGGAAATAAGAGACTCATTCTGTGGGCCTCTGAGAGGACTGATTACTAATGACTGTTAACTGGGTTCTTTTTGAGATTTTTTTCCTCAGCTGAAGATACCGTTTTGATACAGCATCATTTTCTTCCCCAGCAGCAGTTCACACCCAACAAATAGTCCTGCTAAATATTGACCATTGTATCAAGTATTAAGTGTAAAGCTTCTAATTGACTATTAGTATAACTGTGGGTGGCTTTTGATTTTGTTATTAATTCTGTGGATTGTGTTTACACAATTGAAAAAATATGTTCCTAATTTTGAGATACTAAGTGGTATCACATAGTCGTCACTTTATTGTATGTGTATAGCAGTCCCATCATGTTTTTTGTTTTTGTTTTTTTTTCTTTTGGGGGGGAGTTTTGCTATAGGGCACATGAGCTCTCCAGGAAGACAGAGAGAGACAGAGACAGAAAGCTAGAAATCACCCCCCAGGGGGCATGACCACGCCGCAATCCTTTCTCCTCCATTCTCCTTTCGGGATCTTGGGCACGCACGTACACACTCCCAGCGTGAGTTTAAGCCACCACGTCCAGGACTTGAACCATGATCAACTACAGGGGAGTCCAGCAACATAGTCATTACACCAACTGCTGGTCTCCCATCATGTTTTTAAAGCATACAATTGGATAGCTTCAGGTAGAATAAGATTAGTCTGTGATCACAAAAAGTGAAAATAATAGTTTCTGTCAGTGAATAAAATCCTGGCTCCCTTCACTAATGGTGAATATCTGTGAAGCACCATCCTAGCTCTGGAGCTTCCAAGGGACTTAGTCGAATCCTGTGTCAAAATTATTTTCCTTTGTAACTCCTCCCTTTGCTAAAACCTACAAACACATTCTCCAATGGACTCATCTGACATATGCCCTGCACAAAAATCTCCATTTCAGAGTCTGTTTCATGGTAAATGCAAACTAATAGTTCATGGCAGGTGTGGCCTAAGAAAGTAGAAGACAAAATGGGATTTAGAGCCAGCTGTAGGGCAATTAAGATGCCATCACTGATATAAGTGGAGCACTAATAGCTCTTGGGATTTTGTAGGAGTGCAAATGTCAGAATTTTTAGGAGCAGTAAACTGGAATACTATACTGGTAGAAGGGTATGCATTGGCAGGTTCAGTATGTCAGGCTTTTAAGAGGATGTACAAAATATTAATTATAACGGTAATAGGAATCTTTTTTACCTTGTTGAATGACCTTAGTGACACTGAAAAGTAGAAGTCATTAAATGACCAACAGAAGGCAAAGTATGAAAGTCAGAATACCACTTTGGCAATATAATGAAGCCCTTATGTCTCTCAGCCAAATGGCTGAAAGAGCCATGGGTTAGGATCAGCACTTGTTTACAAGAGTTTCAGAGCTCCTGGGAAAGATAAATGCCTTGTCTTGCCAATTAATGTAAAAAGCGTGACTCTAATGACCAGAGACCCTGAAATTTAGAATTAGGTATATCTTGGATGATGCAGTCTAAACACTGGAACTCTAGAACATCCTGAGTGCTCTGGACCCAAGCCATGGGAACTTGGACTCAAGAATGCTGTGGAGACAACTAACACAACACTGCATGGTGGTTATCAACAAGGCTATTGTTCAGTGTACATAATCAAAGCAAGCAAGGATGAATGATCAGAAAGTGGAAACTAGCAGCCTCCCTGAAAAAGCCATAGTTCTATGACTGATTTCTAATACTGAGTCTATTTTTCCTTTATAACCCACTGACTAGAGGGAAGGAGCACTGATTTTAGAAATCCAGTAGTTTTCAGTATGATAGGATAAAATAAGAAATAAATTATTGCCACTTGCACTTTTCATTACTACAAAACAAAGCACAATATCTATTTTGCTTCTCTGGGTTTTACAGGAAAGTGTATCCCACCTCAGGAATATAATACTCTAGCCCAACCACCGTGAGACTCAAAAGGCTGCCAGTTTCAAATGGACCCATTCTGCTACCATCCTATCGATGGCACTTAATACTGGTAATCAGTGTGTTTGTGTGTGTGTGTTATGTTGCCATGAAACAGTGAAACAGAGGGGCCAAAAGGAATATGTTTGCAAATTTCTGATTCACTGAAATATCTTTGGGTGTTTAATTTTCTAACTCTGAAAGTAAGTGGAAAAATCAAACAGCTATGGCCAAGGGAAAGCATGGGTAACTGCTATTCAGGCAAGAAACAGAAGAGGGTTTGAATCTGTATGGTGTTAGTACCAGTTCACACTGGTATTTAAGCTGAAAACTATGTCTGTACATCACTTCCAAACTTTGCATTTAGTGATACCACACTAGGAGTTTAAAATTGCCCATGATGATTAGTATGGTATATTGGCCATGATAATAGTAGCTGCACCATTGACATTGTAGTGGCAGAAATCAGGGCATTTCTTTATTTGTTTGGAACGAGTCAGTTTGTCAGTATGCCCTGGGTCTAGATCACCAGCCAGATAAGTTACCTAGACCTGCAGAAGTAATCCTTGATGATGATGTGGACCTAGAAGAGATGGTAGATAAGAGAGAAGCTATGAATCAGTTACAGGCTCAAAGCCAGTTGCAGCAATGGGAACTATAGTTCCTTCCACTAATATTTCACTCAAAATTTTCTCCAAAAAGATATCAACCAGAATGCTGGAGAAAGTATTCTTAGAACTAATCATAGGAAGCAAGTAGATCCAACCAGCGCAAATAGTGGACTGTGGTAGATGATATAAGTTAAACACTCTTATCATAGCTGATTTCTTTCTCTTTCTTCCTTTCTCTTTTCTTTTTCTTTCTTCCTTTTTCTTTTTTTCTTGATTTTTTTTTCTTTTGACATAGGGCAAGTGGACTCACCACAGAGAGACAGAGAGAGGAAATGTGAGAAATTACTCCCTAGGGGACCCTTCCTCATCCCATCCAGAGACTGGTTCAAGTGAGTAGCCTTGCTGGACTCCAGACTGCCTGTGGCTAGAGAGCCTGATGGGGAGGACGGTGACTCTTCCCCTCCCCCACTCATCTTTGGACTCAGTACTTTGGTGTGTTGGAGAGCATGTAGCCCTCTTGTCTTTGCTCCTGAGGTGAAGCTCAGCAGATCAGTTGGAGGCACAACTGTTCTTTAGAAACAGGGAGGACTTTGGGTCACCAAGGACCAGTGAAAAGAGTGAAGGGTACTGGTGAGCAACAGGGAAGAAGAGCAGAAGAGAAATCGCCAGTTTTCTACTTCTGCACACCTTTGAACACTCAGAAATATCTTGAATAATTTGGGAAGAAACATATAGATCACCAGATGACTAGGAACCATTGCAGAACCACAAGAAATATAAGCAACCAACAAAATGTTTCTCTGCTAAGGGAAAACATGAATACCACATCACCCACAGAAAATGCAATGGAAGTTGTGGACATGTCATATAAACAATTCAGAACATTTGTAATGACCAAACTAATTGAGATATGAGAGAAAAGAGACAACGAGCTCCAGGAGATGAGGAAGTCCTTTCATGAT
The DNA here is from genome assembly GCF_000334495.1 of Tupaia belangeri chinensis. Classification (NCBI taxonomy): domain Eukaryota; kingdom Metazoa; phylum Chordata; class Mammalia; order Scandentia; family Tupaiidae; genus Tupaia; species Tupaia belangeri. The sequence continues at coordinate 1,560,842 of NW_006159649.1, forward strand.
TTGAAAGAAGAAATAGACACCTAAAAAAGAATCAAATGGAACTTTAGGGAAAAAGAATGTGATGTAGGAAATTAAAACCTCTCTCAAAAGTATTAAAAGTAGATTAGACGATGCAGAAGATCAAATAGCAAATGTAGAAGACAAAACCTCTGACCTAGAAAAAAGAGTCAAAATATTGAGAAAACAATCAAGAAAAATGGGGATAATATACGAGAAAAACTGGATACCATCAAGTGCCCCAACATCCAAATAGCTAGTATCCCAGAAGAGGAATAATAAGGGCATTGATAATTTATTTCATTAAATCTGGGAAGAAAACTTTCCAAACCTAGAGAGGCATTCAAATATTGAGAAACAAGAAATACATAGGACCCCAAATAGAATCAAACCAGGAAGATCTTCTCCAAGGCACATCATAGCCAAATTGGCCAAAACCACAGACAAAGACAAGTTACTAAAATTGGCAAGAGGGAAATGTGAAGTTACCTACAAAGGTCATCCTATCAGGATAACATTAGACCTCTCATCGGAAAAAATGTTTGGCAAGGAAAGAATGGGGAAATATAATAAAGTGATAAATGAAAAATTATTTCAATCAAGAATACTATACCCAACAAGGTTATCCTTCATATGTGAAAAAAAAATATATATATATATGTATATATATATATATATATATAAACATTCTGGGATAAACAAAACCTGAAAATAATTTATCTACTCCAGGCCAGCTCTTCAAGAGGTTCTGAAGGGAGTGCTATACCAGAAAAACAAAAAGTCAGACAGAATAATGGAATAAAATAGAGACCCAAGATAAACCCCAAAGCTTGTAGCCAACGATTTTTGACAAAGGATACCTGTCAATTCATTGGGACAAGGAAAACCTCTTTAGTAAATGGTGCTGGAAAAACTGGGTATCTATCCGCAGAAAGATGAAACTAAATCCCCATCTTTTACCATTAACAAAAATCAACTCAAAATGGATCAAAGATCGGAACCTAAAATCTCAAACATTGGGGTAGGCAAAGACTTCTTAAATAAGACTCCCAAAGAACAGGCAATAATCCCTAAAGTAGATAAGTGGGACTATATCAGACTAAGAAGCTTTTGCACAGCAAAGGACACAGTAATTAGTGTGAACTGACAACCCTCAGAATGGGAGAATATTTTTGTAAAATATTCCTCTGAGAAGGTACTGATAACCAGAATACACAGGGAACTCAAGTGGCTTATTTAAAAAAAATATTAACCCAATTAAAAGATGGGAAAATGAGCTGAACAAAAATTTCTCTAAGGAAGACATACAAACAGCCAAAGATCATATAAGGAAATGCTCAACACGCCTCATCATAAGAGAGATGCAGATTAAAAACCATAATGAGATACTACCTAATCCCTGTCAGAATGGTGAAGATTAAAAGTACAAGAAGTGATCAGTGTTGGCGGGGATGTGGTCAAACGGGAACTCTTCTACAATGATGGTGGGAATGTAAACTGTTTCAGCCACTGTGGAGAACAATATGGAGGTTCCTCAAAGATCTACAAATAGAACTACCATTTGATCGAACAACCCCACTTCTCAGTATCTACCCAAAGGACAGGAGAACGCTCAGATGGAAAAGCGCTTGCCCATCGGTGTTTAGTGAAGCATTATTCATGATCACTAAGACATGGAATGGAACCAACCCAAATGTCCACAAACAGATGAATGGATGGGAAAGTGTAACACATATACTCTATGGAATACTATTCGGCTATAAACTAAACCAAACCAAACCAAAACAAACAAACAAACAAACAAACAAAAAACAAGATGATTCTGGCATTTGTCTAAAGTTGTCAAATACGGAGGATCTATTGCTAAGTGAAGCAAGCCAGGATATGAAAGAAAGATATTGTAAGTATCCACTTAATATATACTGACTATCCACAGTTTCTGTATGGTAGAGATCAAAATATTGGAGCGCATAAAGCAGTGAAAGTAGTTATGGATGCTGAAGACAGTGTGGAACGGGATGGGAGAAGGGAAACGTATAGAGAAGGATTGTAAGAGAACAAATAAAGAGTAATGACATTAGTGGGACACAGAAATGGTTTATTACCTGTTGATGATAACATGTATAGTATTCTCAACTGGACTGGTCTTAGAAGTATTTTTTGTTGGATAAATTCTTCTTACAAGCCAAATGATATGTAGTAATCATATGTTTTCCAAAATGATAATGACAATAATCAAAAAAAAATGATGAAAAGCTATTTGATGATGATGATGTAGATAGTAATGTCTTTGTCTTGACTGATAGGCATGGTAATATTTCTGAAGAAATAAATGCAATACATTGTAAAGATATATGTGATTTAATGTAATATAAAAAGATTCTAATAATAATAAATAAAATTAAATTAAAAAATAAATTATCCCTCAAGGGCGATGGACACATCACTATCCATTGTCTTCCATTCTCTTCTAAGGATTTTGGGCATGCCAGGTGTAAATTTCAAGCCACTGTGCCCAGGGCTAGAACTGTGGGTTGGCTATGTGGGATTCCAGTGCCTTAACTACCATGCCAAGTTCTGGTCCTTATCATAGCTAATTTCAACCTACCAATGTGGTATAGCTTTACGTAAAGTTGGGAAGAGATATGCAAAAATGATTCTAAGCTTGAAAATCAGTTCAATTTGCAAGGTTTGCTCTCCAGAGAGCATACTCTAAGGCGGAATGCAGTGTACAGGGTATTTATTATGGAGTGTGTTTAGACTCATGCCTCAAAAAGAGCAGGTACAATAGGTTTGAGACTTGAAATATACTATGAGAGCTCTTATGCTTTGGGCAAAAATGGACAGGACTTTATAATCCACCTTTATCAACCAATGTATGCAACCTTCTAGATAGTGTCAATCTGGCCAAGGTAACTGCAGGTGAGGCAGTCTCTGAAAGGGCTGATAGATGACAACTGTCAACTGACTATATCCCCAGCAGCAGGATAGCAAGCACTTCCTTACAGGTGGGAGAAGCAAAGTATCTCCATGTCTGGACAGTGCACATCCCTTTTCAAGGCTGTGGCACTCATCCCCCCAGCTTCTAGAGGGTTGGCTGCTGCCAGCTGAGAGTTCCATTGAGAATGTCCTCAAAGAAAACTCCCATGCAAAATGTATGTTCCCTCCTTAAGAAAAATCCCAAATCCAAAGACTGGTTGTATTGTGGGTAGGGGTGGATATCACCGTCCATTCTCTTGCCTCAAGGGGTCCTCTGAGAATCACTATCCCAGTAGCAGAGTCCTCTTCATAGATCACATCTTCCTCTCCATTCCCTCTTCCTTTAGGTCCCACATTATTTATGAGGAAGACATATTCCAGCAATCTTCCACCAGGCAAATATTCATCTTAGTGTTTATTTCCTAGATGACCTGATCTAAGAAATGATAAAAGTCAAACAAATCTGTAAAATAAAGATATAACAAAGTTAAGCAACGATGTCATCAAAGCTTAGTAAAAACATTTCATTCAGACTAGGTTGGTGGTGGGTTCTGGAGACACAAAGAGGAAGGGTCAGGGCAGTCTCCATAGGTAAAATAATATTATCTGTCTCCTAAGTTGTCTTAACCCAGCCAATTTATGAAGCTCAAATAATTAAATTTTAGGCTAGTGCCATAGTCTCTCACTATGCAGAGAAAGCCAGACCCCACATGACAGCCAAACACTTTTCAAATCCCGAGCACTTGTCTGCTGGCTCAGGATCCTGCCGAGATCAAAAATGGAGGAAAAACCAACTGTGGTACCCCAGGCCCCATAGGGGGTTGCTTTCTTTCTCTTTCTGGTGCATGCATGTGTCCTCTCACAATTTTTTTTAAAAGAAAAATAGTTAACTTTTGCCTGCAAGGATATGTAGGTGAAACCCAATTTTGTTAGCTTAAAAGACTAAAGGATTTGTTTACTCATACATCAAGAAGTTTTCAGATGGGTAGCCCAGAGTTTACATGGCAGATCCACAATCTCACCAGTGACTCAGATTTAGTCTCTGTTTTAGCTCTACCAATCTTAGTGTGTGTGACTCTTTGCCTCAGACTTGCAACATAATTACTGAATTTATAGACAATGGCTTTCTTTCTCCACAGGAAAAAATGGGAAAGATTGAGAAGAATAAGCAGAATAAAATGACATGTCACCTTTAAATTGGGAAAGATTGAGAAGAATAGAAAAAAAAAATAAATAAAAAAGAACAACAAAGAGCAGAGTGTAACAAGCAGAATAAAATGACATGTCACCTTTAAATTGTATTTTTTTTTTCTTAGTCAACTCTCCCAGACAATTTTTGGTTGTTTCATTTGGTTAGAGCCAATTCCTATGGAACACCTGACTGCTAGAGAACACAGGGAGAAGATGATTGCCTTCCTCCCTCAACAAAATTGAAGTTTTGGTAATTAAGAGACTAGAGGAAAGAAATATTGAATAGGCAACTGATAGCAACTATAACCAAAGATTATGAGAAAGCCCAAACAAAATAACCAAGAACGTTTATCATAGTTGTGATGGATTACAGATCCTTTAGTAAATTTGTAACCCTATACTGTCACCATGTCTCTCTGTCCCAGGGAATATGTTTTCTTGACTGTTTATATAATATTAAACAACCAGTTGCCAAAAACATAGCATGTGTTTCTAAGTGTCTGGTAGAACTCCCTAAAATAGAGAGGGGGTGTGGTTTACATGTAAGATACAGAAGCAATTGCCTATGTGAAATAAAGAACCTTAAGTTGTGTATATGGCAGCACTTTTTCCATTCCTGTGTCATATTGGTTTAAGTTGCAAAAAGTAAAGATCAGGAAAATCCCAACTTACTGTAACTGCTGTTTAAGCAAAACTTTTCACTGAATTCACGGACCAAATTCAAGGAGTGCCTTACTCACACTATGTCTTGCATACACAAATCCCAAAATGACTTATAAAGTTAAATAATGCAATTACACAGTTAAGTAACCACAAAGGGAGAAGAAAATTAAGAGAGCTTTAGGCAAGAGAGAAGAGACTTTCAAGAACTATATGAAAAGAAGGAAAGAGAGCGTCAATGAGGCAGAGAAATGTAAGAAGTTTCGTCCAGATGCCAAGAGCAATAAAGGAAAAGCCTTTTGATCCTATCTCACCATGGTAGGAAGGGAGAATGAATGTCAGAGGCTGAAGGAACAGGATAAAATAGAGACAGATATTTCTTGAAATAAATTTCCTAGCTATTGATACACACACTGTTATAACATTTAAAGGAAGATAGAATATAAAAAGTTCTTGTGATATAAAAATCACTGAATAAAGTATGCACATGATTCCAACATTCCTGCCAGGAAACTACATACAGCCCTCAAGGCAGGAAATAAAATATAAGAACGTATATGCTTCCTATACTTGACTAGACCAGCAGCATTTTGTTGTAAGTGATCTCTATTCATTTACTCACCTGTCCTTATACCAAAGTGTGTGTTGCATTAGAAATAAACCTGTTACATAAACCTTATTCTTTGATAATAAAGGAGGCTTCTTATTCTTTTATTGTTTTGTGATAATGTTATGGATACTAGCCCTGTTCCAGTGAGAAATGCTGTATGTATGATTTGTTGCTCTGGTAAGGCTCTGTATTTCACATCCCCTCCTCTTATACCAATTCTACCAACTTACACTTTCTTTACTTGGATTCCAGGCACCTCATAATCTCATAGCTTAGGTCTCAATTAGGCTCCTGTGAATAGAATTTGGAGGAGTAACTAACATAGTACTAGATTTAGAGATATGGAGATCATCCAATTCATGTACAGCAGTCCATGGCTTACTGGATTGCAATGCTGGAAGCCACAGACTGATTGGGGATTTGGATACCCCCTGCAGGCCTGAAAACAAGCCAGGCAAATGTGAGAACCCAGGATGTAGAGATGTGGGACCTGGGGGAAGGGGATCACACTAGGATGAGATTCTGTCAGGGGTGTTTTCACTTTCTCACTTTTTTGGTCTATCTTTTTCTTTCTTGCATGTGTTTTCTACTGTACAAAAAGAAGCCTTAGTATTGCTCAACTATTCTGCATGTATTTGTGCATGTGCCCCTTAACATTTTTTTTTTTAGAGATTTTTGCTATAGGGCACATGCACTCACTGGAGAGACAGAGATAGAAAGCGAAAAATCACCCAGGGACATGGCCACACCACAATCCCTTCTTCTCCATTCTTCTCTCAGGATTTTGGGTAAGTAAGCACATGTACCCAGCATGAGTTTAAGCCACCAGGTCTAGGACTCAAACCACGGTCAAGTATGTGGAAGTCCAGTAATGTAACCATTATGCCATCTGTTGGTCCCCAGCCTGTTAACATTTTGAGTCTCATTATCCCTTTCTTTGAGAAGGGACCACTGAGATAGAAAAAATTTAAATGAACTTCATGACTAATAGAAGGGAGAAAAGAGAAATACAGAATTTCCCAAGAAAATATGTGGTAGAAGATTATTTCAATATTGTCAACAGAATTGTGTAAAATGCATGTGAATGCTTTGTGGAGTTTAAATATATGCATCTAAATTAGACAGCTCAGGTAAGTCAATTCTAGAGGAAGTAGAATAAACAATAAGGACCATATTTGCAATTAGAATGTCACCATGACCATCTTTTAAATATTAATAAACAATGCAGACCTACTCTGAGAAATGTTCTTTTTATATTATATTACTTATATTAAGTGCCTTCTGGAAGTATAAAATTATACTATCTTATTGTACCCAAGCAATTATGTGACTTGACACATCATCCTTTCAACTACATTAGACCCCTCCCCCAAGCTTTCACTTTCTGCAATTCAGTTACCAGTGGTCAGCTGCATTCCAAAAACGTAAAAGCGTAGTATAATAAAATATTCTGAAAAAGAGAGAAAGTATATTTACATAACCTTCATAATATGTTGTTACAATTGCTCTATGTTATTATTAGTTATTATACCTGATTTATAAATTAAGTCTTTCCTTTTAAGACTTTCATTTTCTATGTTTGATTGGAATTTTTTTTTTTTTTTTTTGGTACATGACACTGTCTAGACAAGTCTTGAGAAAACAGATGAGGTGAATGTAGGTATATTAATACAATGATATTGAAGTTATAGTAATATGACACAAACATACATAACTGGTCTGGAAACATGAAAGGTTATGACTTTATGTAAAGAAAAACTGATTTACATTTGCAATCACTTTAGAGTCACTATTGTCTTAAGTCCACTGAGATTTGCTGTGGTCTGCAATCCCATCTCAGCTCGTCAATTGAAGGTTGCATACCAGTGCTCCTAGTGCAAAGGGGAAAGGTTATATAGAACACATAATGCCTAGAGGGAAGTAAATAAAGCATATCATTAAAAACTTCAGCTCTTGTGGCAATAGCACAGAACTTGCCTTTAATCTCATTTTTCCTTTTGAAAGAGGGGATTATTTATATGGGAAAATTTCACCTTCATGTCTCTTTGGCTACTACCAATTTGACCCTTCATGTGAAAAACTCTCAAGACCTCATATGTACCATTTACCATAAATTATACTCCAAAGCTCATAATGTTAGTCACTTTAAAATAATTTCTTTCACTACACTTTGTTGTTCTCCGTGACTTCTAAATGATGTTTCCTAAAGTCATCATTGAACAGAGTTTGCTTATTAAAGATGTTGCAATGAGAACAAGATAGTGATGAATAGAAAGAGCCAGAAGGAGTCACTATCACTGAAAATTGCTTTAGTCAGTGCAGTTAAGTGAAAGCATATGTTGATAAGAGTCATATTTTTCAGTAAAGCATATTCTTGTGGCTTAATTTGTTCTACAAGCCCAACCTCTTCCTCCCACTGTTTGTGTCTAAACACAGTATTACTTTCTCTCTTTAATTATCTTAACAGCAGCCCTGTAAATAAATGCAATAGCTTAATTGTACTTATTTGTGAGCTATCTGTTTTAGTGTGGTTCTAAATGATTACCTTTTCCAATTATTTTGGTGAAGCTGCTGTTCATAAAAATAAGATAAAAGCCAGTGACTACAGCAGAGAGGGGATAAAGAATCCATTAAAAAAAAAAAAAGTGTAGCATTGCATTAAAAGAGGAAGGGAAATAAATTTAGAGACCAAGTCAATTCTTCCTATGAAATCATCGACCCCATCAGAGGCTGAGACCCAGGCCTATGACTTGCCAAAACATTAATTAATTAGAAGATTTCTAAAAACCACAGAACTGTGGATGCTGTGGTGTACTATCTAGATCTGACTTCACTACGGAGGCATTCATTTCTCTAGCTGTGGGAAGTATTGGCTGCTGAAAAACTGCAACTGAGAATCCCCAGGAATTGCCTTTAAGTAAGAGTGCTGTCTAAATCAGGAGTACAACTCTTCTGTGGATCACCCATGCCAAACGACTGGCATATGCAGAGACTTGGCAACCTTGTCTCAATTTGAAAAGTTCACGAATGTTCCTTCAAACTCTAGAACTCTCCACGAGATTGTCTAAAGCCTTTGTTATAATTATAGCACAGTTCAACTTCTCTCTTTACAAAAGCCTGGTTCTCTCACGTCCTCCCAAGATAACTGTTTTCAAGATCATGCTCCAAGAGGTGTTCTGCATACAAATTCTGCATCACAGAATTTATTTACTGGAGAATCAACGTTATAGCACACAGTTGGGCCCATTTAGCAGTTGTCTAATTGCCAACTTCAGAAACAGGGATGTTCTAAAAGTGTCTGAATTGTTCATCAAATTTTAAAGATCAGGAGTTTAATAAAGATAGTAATCTGAGGAATTTGAACTGCAAATTAATGATTTCTTTGTAATAAACTAAGAATTATGAATTTTTTTATTGTGAAAAGTTAGATGAAGACTAGTAAGAGAACCTAGTCAGTTAAATCAGGCAAATATATTTCACATTGAAAAGAACCAAGAATGTTAAAACAAATATGACACAGGCTCTGCCTTAGAGGAACAGATATTTAATCAGCTATTTCCAATAAAACGTGTCAATAAAACAATGAAAGTGCATATTAAATAGCAAAATGAAATAAATATGCAATTATCCTATTTAGTGAGTCCAAGAAATCCTTATATAGGAGCAGATATCTGAACTAGGACTATAAAATTAGTAAAGAGTTGCGAGATAGAAACAGAAGTAGTGGAAAGAGAAATTCAGAGAATTTAATATTATGTGCAAAGTTACAGAGCAGCAGGCAGGCTTTTGTGTTTAAGGAAACTCAGGTAATTCAAGGTCATGTCATGGAGGTTATGCTGGAAAAGAGAGGCATACAGAGGAGGGAGACTGGCTGGTCTGTGAGCTCCATCATACAAAGAAATACATATATTTTCTATAATAATATATTGTCTTTGTTCTATAAAGACTATTCTGGAAATGGTAAAGAAGTGTTGGAGGGAAACAACGCTAGGAACAAGATAATTTAGGAGATTCCAGTAATAATCGAACTGAAAATGATGAGGGTAGTGGCACCTATGACAGAGATAATGCACAGAAATAAGGGAACGGAGAAGCAAGAGAGCACAGTGACCACATTCCCGGTGAAGCAAACCTTCCTGTTGATGTGCATCACAAGGCCTTCTCAGACTTCCAGAGACCAGATGCAGACAAGTCGTGACTCTGGGTAGATCTCAAGTAAGCGCTCCAAGTAAAAACCTATGTGTTCCACAGTCATGTCCAGGAACCTGCTCGATACTATGATCAATTAATTCAATATGGGGTTTAATTGCTCCGTGTTTAATATATCCTGTTAGTATCTAGAGTTAAAACCAGATCATAATAAATTTATAATGTCTTAACACTAGGGAATGAGCCACACACTGTGAAATTTCAGACTGTCAGTGGTTTTACCTGTGGTTAAAGTCAGTCCCCTTTTCTAGACATACATCTCTCTCTCATCTAAGAAAATTATATGGGCTGGCTCATTAAAAAACTAAAAATAAGCAAATTACATTTTCCAATATGGAGGACTTTTAGACTCTTTTGTTTATTTAATAATGTATATTTTGCAAGTACCACACTTAGAAGCAGTGGCAAAAATTTCAGACTTCATTGTGTAGTAAGCCCTGCACGAAAGATAACAGCTGAAAATTGTAAACAAACAAAAAAAAAAGAATTCTGAAATATCCAAGTTTATATTCTAAATTTGTGAAAGAATATTAAGGTCCTTATGTTCCAACTTTTGCAACTTATGGATAGTTCAAATTATTCCAAATAATGCAACATTCTTCATCATTAAATAATCTGCATATTAGTGACCACATCAGTGAAAAAGCAAGATGATTATTTAGGTCACATGCGTTCAATATTTCATTTAGTGTTTCTTTCCAATACATCATTCATAAGAAACCTACCACAATTCTACTCCTTACCAGATAGTATGAACATATGTTGGTGGCTTGATTAAGATTACTATAGGCAGTTCTGTAATTTTTTATCCCTTTTAAACATAATTTTGAAGAATCTCTCCACTAACTCCCTGAATCCAAATTATGATAACAAGAATATACACTTGGACTTTTATAGATTTGTCCTTAAATTTTGTTTCTTGTCAAAATTGTGTCTTCTGAGTATCCTGAGTAGAGCTTTAAGTCACTCATCTCTGACCACAGAAATGTTTGTTCCTCTAGTTCTGGGAATTAGCTCTTCAGAGAGAAGTCACTTTGAGGGCTGGCTTCAAATCCTTTTTTGTAAAAGTAGAGTATAAATAGATTTGACTCAATAATGCTGAGTGTTTTAGGCTTCTTGCTTCTTATCCCCAACAATTCTGGTTACTTAGAGACTTTGAGACCAAATGTTCAAAACCTCTCAAGTTGCAGACTCTCCAAAGACAAGTGGAGGAAGCAGGTGGAGGCAAGTCTGCTGAGAGCACTACCCTCAGACCTTATGCTAAAAAAGGCAGCAATAAATGGAAGAAGATGACGCCATGTGCTCAAACCCATTCTTCATAGTCTATATACACAAGATACTTTATCATGTTGATGGAAAAAAAATTCAAGTATCAGTTTATTTAGGTGCAAAAAATTTGAAATTGATGAATAGATATTTTATATTATACATTTTCCATGAAAATTATGAAAATTCCTCATTTATAGTCATATTAAAAACTAAAGAACTCGGGACCAGCAGTTAGCGTAGTGGCTATGTCGCTGGACTCCTACATAGTCGACTGCAGTTCGAGTCCCGGACCCGGCGGCTTAAACTCACGCCGGGCACATGTGCGTGCGTGCCCAGGAGGAGAAGGGATTGCGGCGTGGTCATCCCCCGTGGGGGGTGATTTCTCGCTTCTGTCTCTCTGTCTCTCTCTGTCTGTCTGGCGAGCACATGCGCCCTATAGCAAAAACCTCTCAAAAAAAACAAAACAAAACAAGAAAACTAAAGTACTCACATCCTAAACTCATTGTAACAAAAATATAAATTACCAGAGAGATTTGTGATGATGAAGAGGAGAGAAAAAACTATTAGCAAGAAAAAACAATGATGCATTACAAAAAGTGCAACTCAGGCCAGTTTACTGGTTCAAATCCCCAGTCTGGTCAGCTGCAACATGCTGTACACATGCATGAGTGCCCAAGAGCCAAAAGGCTATAGAACTGGAGGAAGAGAATTGGGATGTGTCCAGACTGTACAGGATGTTTTATCTTCCTCTCTCTCACTCTCATGTACACACATATACTTTATCATCAATTTTAAAAAAATTGAGAAAAGAGATTACAGAGTCATATTGAAGAATCACAGATACTTCTATCTAATAATTTAAGATTAATACTGGCTGCAAGAATTCATTATAGATATAAAGTACATTTTAAAAAACCTTTGTAATGGTTTAAAAATATTTTCTGACAAAAAAATTTAAAATTGTTTTATTTGAATTTCATATAAAATATGTCAGTGAGGGATAGGCAGGAAGTATGGTGGTTAAGCGCACTGGAGTCGCACATGTCTGACTGCAGTTCGAGTCCCGAACCTAATGTCTTGCTTTCTCACTCCCCTTCTCTCTGTCTTTCTGTGTCTTTCTCCGGTCAAATTTAAATAGTAATAGTAATAAAGTTAAATGAAATGATTCCTTTAAAAATGCTATTGCTTTTAAGTAATAAGTTCAGAAATAGACTAATTGCAGAAGAGTTACTCTCTTTTTTATAAATATAAATGGATATAAATATGCTCATTTTAAATGAATTGTTCCATATCAGAGCAGGTGGAAAACCCCAAAAATGCTATGAAAAAGGAACAATCATGATTCAGGAGGTGGCATACTAGTTACGCAGCTGGACCCAAAAAGAAGAAGTCCTAGATTCACATCCTGGGAACTTTCTTAGCCTACCAGGCTCATGTGCACACATGATTCAGGGCTGGCTGAGACTGGGAGTGGATGACAGCATGAGGCCCCCTTTGGTGGTGCCTTTTTCTCTCTCTTGAAAGGAAGGAAGAAAGGGGAAAAGAAAGGAAAGGAAAGAAGGACAAAAGGCAATCCAAGGAAAGGAAGACAAAAAGGAAAGAAAGAGGGAGAAAGAGAGACAATAAACTTTAAAAATGAACAGTAATAATGGAACTAAAAGTGGCATTAATAACTTTATATACAATATAAAAAATTGTATAACACATAAAACTATTAACAGTGCCCTGGTTGATAACTACTCTGCTAATGAATCATTTATTTCTTTTTTTTTTCTTTTTTTTTTGAAATTTTCTTTTCTTTTTTTTTTTGGAGAGGTTTTTGCTATAGGGCATGTGCGCTTGCCAGACAGAGAGACAGAGAGACAGAAAGCGAGAAATCACCCCCCAGGGAGGATGTCCACGCCACAATCCCTTCTCCTCCGTTCTCCTCTCGGGATCTTGGGCATGCACGCACACACGGTGGCGTGAGTTTTAAACCACCCAGGCTGGGACTCGAACCGCGGTCGACTACGTGGGAGTCCAGCGACATAGCCATTATGCTAACTGCTGGTCCCTATTTCAGTTTTTTTATAATTATTATAATTTTTCTTTAACTTTTAACAGGGCACACATGCATACCAGAGAGAGATAGAGAGAAACAAGGAGAGAGAGAGAGGGAGAGGGGCAAAGTGAGGAGGCTAGCCACCAGGTCATGATTTGAACCATGGTCAGCCATGTGAAAGTCAAGCAACTTAACCATCAATGCCACCTGCTAGCCCTAGATAACTACTTTTAATAACTTAAAGAGTGATATAAAGTAAAATTTCAGACTAAAAAGTACATTGATGTATGTGATTGATTTTATCACTATATCTGAAAATCTAATAATGAAGTTTGAGTTTTCTGATTTTTTTCCTTCTACATTAGATTACTAAAAATGCTTTCAAACATCAGATTTTTAAAACACAAAATATATTTTTATTTGTGAAATTTTTATGAACATAAAAAGGTCTAAACATTTTGAATTTTAATTTAGAACATAAACACATTCTTAATAAATATTAGAAAATGGGCCAGCAAGTGGCATGGATTTAGATTCCACATGATCAGCTGCTCAGTACAAGTTCCAGAATCGGCAGCTTGAAAATAACTATGAATTGTGGGGACCAGCAGTTAGCATAATGGCTATGTAGCTGGACTCCCCCATAGTCGACCACGGTTCAAGTTCCAGACCCGGTGGCTTAAACTCATGCTGGGCGCGTGTGCGTGCGTGCCCAAGATCCCAAAAGGAGAATGGAGGAGAAGAGACTGCGGCATGGCCATCCCCCCTGGGGGGTGATTTCTCGCTTTCTGACTCGCTGTCTCTCTCTGTTTGTCTGGCAAGCACATGTGCCCTATAGCAAAAACCTCTCCAAAGAAAGAAAAAAAAAGAAGAAAGAAAGAAAGAAAGAAAGAAAGAAAGAAAGAAAGAAAGAAAGAAAGAAAGAAAGAAAATAAGTATGAGTTGCATGTGTATACATGCCAAAAATCCTGAAAGGAGACTGAAGAAGGGATGGTGGCGTGGTCTTTCCCCTACTGGTGATTTCCTCACTTTCCCTCTCTCTCTATTTCTCCAGTGAGCCCAAGTGCCCTAGAGCAAAACTTGAAAAGAAGTACAAAAAATTAGAAAATGAGCTCTATAGAGATTCTTAAATATTATTCTATGGAATTTAAATTTGAGGATGGCGAGAAATACATTCATAGGAGGTTTTGGATTCTCTATTTGAAAGTAGTTGTAGGTTTTGAATTAGTGCTGTGTTGTCTAGAGTAGACTATTTCATAATGGTTTGGGGGTCCTTGAGATTCTATCAGAGAGTTGGTGATTTCAAAACTATTTTCATAATAATACAATATTTACTGATGGTACAACAGCAATGGTGGGTAAAAGTGTTAGCAATTTAGCATGATCAAGGGTGTGGCAACTAAACGAGGCAATACTCATTATATTTTCCATTGCCACACACTTATTAAAAAAAGAAAAGACAGTTTTTTAAATAATATTGTTGGTAAAATGGAACAAAATATTACTTATATTAAATCCTAAGCCTTGAGTACATATTTTTCCAGTATTTTGTGTGACAAAATACTTAGTGTGTCTGCTGCATATCTGAATATAACATAGTTAAATTAGTTGCTTTTTCTCATGGACTTGAAAGAAGGACTCACAGACAAAATGGTAATTGAGTAGCATGGTCTTGTAAAGGAATGAAGAGAATCTATCACATCAAAGAAAACAAGTATTTGCCACTAGCAATGAACATCAAACTCTCAGAACAAAATTAAGGTTTTGTAAACTGTGTATTGATCACCCCAGGACTGACAGCTTCTGAAAGCTTGAAACACTACAAGATGAGATTAGTAGTGATATTAACAAGAATATTGTGGCACAGTGTCATGTGTCAATGTTTGTAATATCTGCATAGCTTCATGTACCTATACTTTCCCAATGATTAAACCATGATCTCAATAAATCATCTAAGGGTAAACTATTCAGCATATACAATCGTTCCAGGGTAGGCTTTATGGGAGAGTATTCTGCTCAGTCAGTATCATGTTAAATGAAAATAATCTAATACAATTTTTAATGTACATTAAATGTTTCTTTGCCAGTTATTAAAACATTACCTCTCAGCTCCATATTCATTTCTTAATACATGTTTTGTCCTTTGAACCACAATTCCTTTAACTATCTGTTTTTTTAATGTATCAATCATCACGTTAAGTTTTCTTGGAATACGTTACTGAAGCCACACCGCAGAATGAAGGGATCCTGCTGTTTAGCATTACTGCCTCTTAGCTCAGAGGTTTGGAGGGTGAGGACTTGCTGTAGAGCCCTGCCGCATCCAGCCCCCAGAATATGCTGTTCCTCAGCAATCTTGCAAGTTACATGCAAATACTTTCCTTGTAGAGACAATAGAGGAAGGAAAAAGAAAAAGGAAACCTCTAATTCTTTTAACGTTGCAAAAATTTCTCAGACATTTTTAGAAATAAAGTAGAATTTATCAAAAGGAAAGAAAAGGGTGGCAGGACCCCATTTTGGTAAGGTGTCAAAGGTTTATAAGCTTTGACATGACAGAACATGAAAGTTGATAGACCAGCTCTAAGAGAGAGAAAGAAACTAACTTCGATTCTTCCTATTTAGAGAGAGCAGCACTACACATCTAGACCACCTAGAAATCTTTTACAGAAGGTGTTCAGATGTGGAACAATTTGGTATTTAGAAGTAGTCTTTAAATAGTAAGGCAGAAAATTATCATGTGTATGAATTTTAAGTGATTTTGCAATTGAATTCTAAAAGAAAGTTTCAAGAACTCCCTAGACAGTCACTACAGTAGTTCATAACATAGAGAAAGAAGATGAGAAGAGGAAGAAAGGACAATAATAAATAAAATTATGTAAAAGAAAATAGACACTGATCTCTATATATCTTAAGATTGAATGTCTTCGGAGAAATACCACAAAGGAAACACTGTAGTTTTGAAGTGTTGTCATAGATTTCATTAAACGTACTTTCAGAAATGGAGTATGATTACATCATGGTTGTGCAAGATGCTTTAGCTTGTGTGATTAGAGTACACAAAGCAGTCATGCTTCATTAACATTTTGAATTTTGTCCTAAACATTTAAATAACCAACTGATGTTCTGTTTTTCTTCATTCTGTGCACTTGATTAACACCAAAAGGAAATGTTTTGCAGCTAATAAAATTTTCTTAGATATTTCAGAGGGTAAATTTTCTCATTCAAATTTTAAAAGCTAGAATACCTTTTGAAAATATGAAGGTATTTAAAATTTTAATAAATTGGAAGGAGAAAATTACTGAATGTGTATAGCTTTCCTAGAGTAACACTGAGCTTTCAACAAATTTGATGTAATTATGGCACAGTGAGCGTTCATTAAGTTTAGAGTCATTATTCTGTATAAGGGTATTAGAATTTTGCTTTCACTCTTAGTTGTGTAAAGAGGTTCATCCAGCCTGATAATTTACTTGAATTATTTAGTTAAGTGCACAAGTTTTAAATTAAAATGATAGACCTACTTTAGAAAATTAAGAGCCAATTCAGCTATTAAAATTCCAGTTTAAATTTGTACTTAAAACAATACTTAGAATGCTAATTTTGTACATTAAGGATGCAGAAATGTTTTGGAAGATAAAAAAAGAGTTGAATTAAAAACATCAATGGATTTTTATGTCAATATAAGAGTGTGAGATACAAGGTAAAGAGAAAGTAAGTCAAATGTTTATGTACTTCCAATAAAAATGATAAATGTCTATAGAAATGGTCAAGTGAGTAGTGGGAGAAATCGGTCTATTCTTTCTAAGCTTTTCTTTATTATAATAGTGATTTTATTGCAAAAGTAAAGAAAAACAAGTTAAAAGAGCAAATATATATGTGTTTTAAAATGATCATTAATTTAATTTAATTTATTTATGTTATTTTTAAAATTTGACCACAGAGTGATAGAGCAAGAAAATGAGAAAGAAAGCCACCAGGTCTGGGACTATGAACCAAGGTCAGTCATGTGGAAGCCCCGTGCTTTAACCACCACACCACCTGCCAACCCCCAAGAAAGCAATATATTTTAACCCTTTACAACTCCAGGCTCAGAACATAAAAGTAAATTCATACAAGAGGTCTAATAGCAGCCTAGAAAACTTTAGAAAGTTAAAGCAACTGATCAGAGGTTGTATAAGACAATCTTTGTGACTGGTTTTACCCAGCCAATATAACTTTTGTTTAGTATTCAAGAATCAAAGCAATTTTCCTTGTCTGTTGTAGCAATATGTAAATCCTGCTCTCTTTTCTCTAAAGTATAATCACAAACTTATGCTTTTTGATACCAAAGTGTAGAATACCCTCATTTATAATTCTGAAAGGAGATTATGGAAAAGGTCATTCCTAACTGCCTTCCACACTGGAGTGTTAAAAGTAGTTCCCTATGTACCAAATAAACTCA
>NW_006159649.1:1578263-1629409 GCF_000334495.1 Tupaia belangeri chinensis
GGAAAGAAACAAGATCCTGTACTCAGTATGTATCCTTGGGCTTTTCTGACAACTGGAAAGAAACTCAAATACTAGCATAGTGTGTTTCTTCTAACTGAATGCATACAAACGTTTCTGCTCAAAAACAGTCACAACCCTTGTTACGGGTCTACATGTGCCAGTTACTTTATTCAACTGCAACTCATTCTTAAGAAAATATTGTCTCTGTCATTCTACCAACTCATCGGATTTTTTTAATGCTTTGTCTTTTCGCAGTCAGTTGCTAAATTTAAGCCATCTGCCTTTCCAGAATCGTTTGTTTTTGTTAATCAATTCGTGGGTTACATGCACACACAAAAACACTTTACTTGTTTGTGCTGGTTTTTGTTCTCTGCCTTTCAGAAGTAGACATAACAGCATTGCTTATTGGCCTCATCTAGCACCATTTTAATCTTTTCTTCCAGTCATTGCTTCTAACTTGTAGGGCGCAAACACTTATTTCACGTGTACCTTCTAAGTGAGTTAAAATAATACCCATAGGGGAGCTGCATACTTTCAATTATTAATAATAATGTCCTGAGAGAGAAGGAATTTACTTTTTGAAGTTAGATTATTTATGTTCTCAGTTACTACCCACACATATTTTTGGGTTGGATATTGGGGGCATGGTTTATTTTCTTTTCTTGGGAGAAAAAATAAAACTTATTGTGGAACTTAAATTGCCTAAAATGTAGAGCTCAGCAGTTTCAGAAGTCATATTTAATTCTCATAATTCAAATACAAGAAACATATCTCTCCACAAAACAAAGCAATCTTTTTTACCAAAGCATATTTCATCAGATATAAATGTGTTTATGATGCAGTCATCCTTATCAAAACCACATTGGCTTTATTGTCGGATACTGTTCTATTCACCTCTGCTTTCCACGTCTTTTATGATTAGCACTTTTTAAAAAAGTGCATAGTTTATAGCTGATGTTCTCCATTTGCTCTGTACTTTTAAACAAGCAGAGCAAACAGGAAGTTCCTGGAACAGCTCCTCTCACCACTATTTACCTCAGGTCAGGCCCAAGGAATGTTCTCAGTGAGTAGGCAATCACTCCTTCTGAGAAACATCAACCTAAGTGTATGAATAAACTGAAGGAAGTTCAGTTTGCTGAGACAACAAGTACCCGTGAATCATTTATTTGGAGGCTGGTTCTCTTTTACCTCCCACTCTCTTTTCCTATAAAATTAAAAAAAAAAAAATCATGTGGGTTTCACATTTCCAAATCTACAGCTAACAAAGACAGGCACTGTGAACAAGGGTAGCCTATGCAGAAATAACTGACGAGTCAGGTAGTGCAAGACCGTGGTAGTTCACAGAGTGAGAGGCAGGCACTGATGTAATTTTGGGGCTCTAGACACAAAGTATGTCCTTTACTAAGATACTGGTACCTGAAAGAAAGAAGTCTATTCAACAAGAAAACATGTTCTTTCTATTTAAAAACTTACTTGGACACAGTTTGACAAACAGGTAAGGAATTACGTAAAATGGGAGAAAGAAAACGAGACAAGCCAAAACAAAGCACAAACAGAAATAGTAAAGAGAAGACTATAATACATAATTTCTTACAGAGGGTATGATCCTTTGTGATTATGTCAATTATTTACGGGATACATAGAATTTTAATGAATTTGTTAAGTACTCCATATTTTAACAACATGTATTTTTTCACCGCAGTCTACTAGATAGGGTAAATATATATCCTTCGGCAAAATATAAAAGTCCCTTCCTTCTATATATTTTTAATCCCACCACACTAAGTTACAGTTATATCAAATAAATAGTTAACCTCCGAATAGATGATTCATTTCAAAATATTGTCCTTTCTTTCTAAAATGCCTTGACCACTCACCTTTTTACACCTCTTTGTTATTTCCCTACTAGCATGTTTCTCCATAATATCAACACTATTGGAATGTTCTTTCCCATGCAAATTTCTTCTTATATACGCCAGAGACATATCCCACATACCTTTATTATAGTCACATCGTTAATTAACTGTTGACATATTATTAATGGTGTAAGGCAGAAATCAGATTTTGTTCATTTTTGTGTTTGTAATATTATATAACATACTGAAAATCAATTTTTTCTTTGACATGTCTAAGACCTAAAAATGTATTAGATAAAAATATACAGAAGATTTGAAAACTGCATTCACTTGAGATTTACTTTCCTAGATCACAATGAGCTGTATACAATTGTTTATATTTTATTAATATATTTACTTTATTATTCCCCAGGTTGGAAGCTATGATGATGTCCTTGAATAAATGAATGGATAAGCAAATTGTGGTACATTCATACAGTGGGACACTATATAGGGATCACAATAAGGAGTCATTGGGCCATGCCTTAATGACTAAATTTTAAAAACATATTTTTTAAAGGTTTTTTTCCTTCTTTCTTGAGAGAGAGAGGTACCCCCAGTCGGGTCTTGCTTTGCTATAATCTCCACAACCTTGTGCATCCAGCCTTCCAGCCAGCAGAGATCTTGAGTGTGCGTGGCATGATCAAGTTGACCAGGTATAGGAACCAGCAGTTAGCGTAATGGCTATGTCACTGGACTCCCACGTAGTCGACCGAGGTTTGCGTCCCGGACCCGGTGGCTTAAAACTCACGCCAGGCGCGTGTGCGTGCATGCCCAAGATCCCAAGAAGAGAATGGAGGAGAAGGGATTGCGGCGTGACCATCCCCCCGGGGGGTGATTTCTTGCTTTCTGTCTCTATGTCTCTCTCTGTCTGTCTGGCGAGTGCACGCACCCTATAGCGAAAATCTCTCCAGAAAAAAAAAAAAAAAAGTTGACCAGGTATGTCCAGGTCTAGCAGGTTTTCCCATATAACTCCACTGTCATACAGCATGACTCTATATTACACAGCAGAACTGTAAATCTTGTACATTCAGGGTTTGGCCAAGAGCATATTTCTAAGATAAAGAAGCATTCTGAAAAGCTACACTGTGTATGATTCCATCTATATGGCATTCTTGAAAAGACCAAACCATAGGAAAAGTAAACAGATCACTTACTTTTGGAGCCTGGGATTTAGAGGACATTGAATGTTTAGGACAATGTAACTCTTTTGTAAGTTACTATCAATGTAATAGTAGGTAAATGACATTATGCTTTTATCAAAGCTTATAGAGTTGAATTTATGATTTTTTGTTTAATTGTTAGTATTTAAGTATCTATCTTTATAATTTATTGCTTTTATAAAATTTTTTATTTACATCCATTTACTATGCATCATTATAGCATACAAAATTCAGACTTGTGTTCGTGGATGTGTATATATCAGCTGTACTTGCTATTGAAAATAATTTATTGCCTGTATAAAAATTATTTATTATTTTTAAAATTGACATTTAACCACTGTACATCTTTATAGTGTACAACATGGCTTCCCCTAGCATGAATACAGCCCATATTAGTTAAGTCAAATATACATTATTTTCAGCAGATAACTTCTCATTTTTGTGTCTGTTAAATGTTTTGTTTGTATCTTGGTTTGTTTTCCCTGGTACCCTCCCTCTCACTCCCTATTAAGTGCCCCCCATACTGTCTCTGGTATTTACAGTTGCCCCACCTCTGCTTTTATCCATTCGGATCTTTCAGTGTCTGCCATAAAGTGCAGACCTTCGGTGTATATTAAGGGGGACATATACCATCTGTCAAAGCTCATAGAGTTTTAAAGCACATAGAGTCTAAGCTAATGCATGCAAATTTAAAAAGCCACTTTACAGATTAGAAGACTCAACAAGATAGAATGCAGATGTGACAAAAGTATCAAATTGTCCTACAAAAGAATGAAACTTCACAGGGGAGGATGGGGAAAATCTATTGAGCCCAGTAACTGAGGAAAAGAATGGAATCTACAAGACTGAAAAAAGAGGACACATGCACAAGTGCTTCACTCCAGTAAGCAATCAGGAAACATTTCCCCATGTACAATGGAACCCAGTAAGAGAGTAAATAAATGTCTGATGATGGAAGGCTTTCTCCTTTGGATAGGAGTTTGCAGAACAAGGGAAAAGGCTAAAATGATCCATGTGATAATGTAAGAAAGTTGAAAACATCAGCATCGACTCATGTTTAGCTTAATTTAGAAACAGATAGTTATATCCAGAACAGTTTATAGAAATGTGTATGTATATACGAGTTAGTATACACACATGTATTTCCTTACTTCATCAGTTAGAGGGCCTATGAGCAGTGACACTACACAGCACACACCATGGCTTGGATCTTGGTTTCTAATGCTAAAGTCCAATGAAAGAAAATAAATCTCATAGAGAAATGTCTTATTCTTGGACCAAGGCAAAAAATATGTAAGATGAGTGAACAGCATTAAGTATGGCCAGAAAATAAGAAAGTGCTCTAGAAAAAGAAAGAAAAGATAGAACAAAGAAAGAAACAGAGAGGAAGGAAAATAAAAATATTTATTAAAAAGGAAATAAAATTACAATACACGTCAAAGAGACCCAAGAAAAAAAAGAGCTGTAAATGTCCAATAATAGGACAATTTTGGAAAACAAGATGAAGTAGCATTGAAATATGAACCAAAATATAAAGTAAATTTGTATGAGTCAATACAGATAAATACAAATGGTTAAATAAATGAAAGAATAAACTAATTTCCTAAGTAGAAAATATACAAAAAAATGTACAGATACCACACATTAGGCAGTGCATAACCCTCATCTTCTAAGTGTGGACTTCGCATAGTAACTTATTCGCAAAGAATTGAGTATAGACAAGGGGGGAAACTTTACATTCATAAGTTAACATAAATGGAGATAAATCATAATAACAGTATAGATCTGTGATACAATGTGATGAGAATGGCAGTTTACCTGTGTGAGTTTTTACCCCAACCATAATCATTAGGGGAGAAAAAAAGCCAAGTTCTAACTGGAGTCATCCTACAAAATATCTGACTAATACTTCTCAAAAACAATGCCATCAAAAAGCAAGGAAAGCTGGAGAAACTAAAACATCCAAAAGAAAGCTAAGGAAACATGGTACTAAATGCAGTATGGTATCCAGGGTGAAATCCTGGAATAGAAGAAAAACAATAGGTAACAACTAGGGAAATCTGAAAAAAAAGTGTTTTTTAATTACAATAATATATCAATTTTGAAAAAAAAACGAATCCCTAGAAAAATCTTATTATCCTTACACTTTCTCATTTTCTTTGTCTCCCTCTCCCCCCCCCACACATATACACACACCACATACCCACAGTAGTAAATCACAGAGCAAACAAAAAGTGACATGTTATGACACTGTTAGTGCTTATTTATCTGTAGTGACCCCATACTTACTTTACTTCAAAGAAGACATAAGCAAAGAGAGTCTCATATTTATCTAATATCTATCCTATAATAGAGATCATCTTTAAGCCACTTTAATTCCAAATGTCTGAATCCCAAATAAAAAAAAATTATTTTTCTGTATATTTCTTTCTTATGTGTCTTATAATAAGTCTACCCAACTTGTAGTCTTTGAAAAAGCTTAAGTCCTTGAGCCTTGTTTGTTGTCACCTAATGTGTTTACTTCAGAAGCACTCAATGCAATGGACAGAGAGAGCATAGAGGCCATGTATTATACTGAGGTTCAGGTAAGGTACAAGTTTCAAAGCTATTGATTGAGGCATTGAAGAACTAGGTAAACTTCATACATCACCATTGGCATGGAAACATAATTGAGGTTGTATAGAAATAAGCTTTGGCTCAATTTTTCTGAAAACTGGGATTGGATTGAAGCACCATGTAATTTAGTGCTAAGCTTTCATTACAGTAAAACAGGTGAAATTCCATGATAGCCTAATGTATTTAAACTGTATTTAAGTGGCCCAAGAAGTAATAAATAATTCAATCAACCGTGCAATATTTTAGGTATCCTCCAACTTTGCTCTTAGTTGAACATTTTTAAGACCAAATTACCTACACATATATATGTGTGAGAAAGGAAAAGTAAGAGAGTTCACTGGAATATTAAAACAGTCTCTCTCTACTTCTTAAATTTATCTTCAGAATTCAGAAATTATTTTTCAAATAACATCTCTTATGTATTGATCACCCCATTTATTTTCACTATTAATAATATAAATTTAGAAGTCTTCATTATAATTGGCAAATACAATGACCTGCCAGGATAACAGAGATTAATTGAATTTGGCTACTATTTAAATTACAAGTTCTGTAAGTATTTTTTTATATGCACGCGATAATATCGTCTTAAAAATTATGTGAAATAGTATTTATTAGTCGTTGTCTTAAAAATTATGTGAAATAGTATTTATTATCACATTCCTTGAACAAAAAACACTTGGTCTTTAAAAACTTTTGATTCAATTTGTTGACATGCTTAAAGTGATTTGAAAGCTCTGATCTTTGGTAATTAACTAGAAAAGGAACTATAGTTTCTCATTTTTCATTATTAAATTTATCAAAATTTCAAAGGAAAGTGGCTGATTTATATGATATTTTTCTTCCAACACAGACGAATAAAAGACTACTCTGAAAAGGCCATGATGCAAGTGAAAAATATAAATGACTTAAATTATAGGCAATGCAATTTTAGCTGTATGCTATTAAAAATAAAATTGGGTCATCCGTATTAAGGTAAAATTGCTATAAATTCCAATGAATGTTAATTTCCTGTGTTCTTTGTATTTGCAAAGCCCAATTTGTTTTAGGTATTATTAATTAAACATTAATGTCTGTGAGTCGGATGTGGATTTCAGCACTGTATACATCTCTGCAAAACAGGGATGGTTAGCCATTTTTTGAAGACACAAAACTGAATCTAAGAGATAAGATAATCCATTTCAATGCATTCTGATAAAAGCATTGGAGCTAGGAATAAAACCAATCAGTCAGATTCCAGATTTATTGATATATATATATCCTCAATCTTTTCTTCTCCATTCTCCTTTTGGGATTTTGGGTACACACATACATGCGCCTGATGTGAGTTTGAAGCCACCAGGTCTGGGACTATAACCACAGTTGACCATGTGAGAGTTCAGTGACATAACCATTAGGCCAACTGCTGGTCCCTCACATTCATATTCTATTTTTTTTTTTTTCGGAGAGGTTTTTGCTATAGGGCGCGTGCGCTCGCCAGACAGAGAGAGACATAGAGACAGAAAGCGAGAAATCACCCCCCAGGGGGGATGGTCACGCCACAATCCCTTCTCCTTCATTCTCCTCTCGGGATATTGGGCACGCACGCACATGCACCCGGCGTGAGTTTTAAGCCACTGGGTCTGGGACACGAACTGTGGTTGACTACGTGGGAGTCCAGCAACATAGCCATTACGCTAACTGCTGGTTCTCCAGATTCATATTCTTAGATGTTATATCACAGTGCCTCAATTCACCTAGAGACTTATTGATGTAAATAAAATGCAACCTTTATATAAGAATAGATGATTTCTTCATATTAAAATAAGTAAGAACTATAAGACAGAATGCTTAAGTTCAACTTAGCAAAAATACTTAACTTCTAAAATGTAAAATGTACGTTATAAAAAATTATAATAAAGATCATTCCTATTGTACAGAACATGTTTTGTTTGAACTGAACTAAAAAATTAAATCACTTATTATATTGTTATTGTTTTTCTTATGATTCCAAACTTAAAAAGTGTTATCTAGTAATAACTTATCACAAAAGTAATTGTAGACAAATAAATAGTCCTCACTGTTGACTGTAGAACTGAAGTGTCACTCAGAACTCTGCTTTGGTCTTCAGTATCAATAGTTACATTATACACTCAGTGAGGAATTGCTATTGTAACTAATTATGTTTGTGTAATTTTAAAATATCTAATTATTTTTGCAAGTAAATAAACATGTCAAACAAAGATGGAAAAGTCTCACTCCTCCATCTTATTTAGTGTAGAAAGATAAAGGTAATTTTCCTTTTGTAATCAATTTTGACTTTGTGACAACAAAAGGGAATGTAATGGAGAAAGTTTCCAATAATTGATCTTTTTCACTTTCTTTAGTTTGACCTATTCAAGAATTCATTACAGTGAATCTATCAACTAGTACTATAACATAAATATTGTCTATATGTGCTGTATTTGTAAATACAATTTTTAATATGTCATTTTTAGAAATGATATTAAAAAGTATGCTTTTTAATTTTCCATAAATTACCATTCTCAAAATTTATGTTTATGATCATAATTTTTAAAATACAACATCTGTTTTTCCCAGTGAAATAATGTCATTATAGAATTTTTAAAATTTAACATTAAAGATCATTTATTTGTTTTTCTAATAATCTTACAGACTTCACAACACGTCTGGTCATAACAGACAAAAAAGTTAACCGACACTCTATCCGTATCTTTTGTAGATGTAGAGAAGATATTTCAGATGGTTGGGGAAAAAGGAGATAGTTTTAGGCTTATTTCACTTGACATTCAGACAAGAAAATCCAGAAGAAATGGAAGATAGATCATTGAGAGTCACAGAAATTCAGTCACTGAGACTGAAATGAATGCAAGGCATAAATACTTCGGAGTATGTAGAGTCTGTTACGTAGGGCCAAGAATGGATGTTTCACTTTTCAACAATGGGGATTCACATTGTACTTCAAAAGAGATTGTTTCTTATCCCTTCTAATAGAATCAAATTTAGTTATAAAAGAAGTACCCATCAACTTGAAGTCTTTCAAATGGTGAGGGAGGTGGACAGTGATGGTCTCCTGCTTTAATGCGTTTACTCTTCAACGCTCACTCCAGTGTGTAATATTTAGTTAATCAGAAAGTTCATCAGAAGTAATTAGGCTCTACCGAGGAAGTACTAATAAATTAAACATTTCTCCCTAACTGTGCCTTTTTACTATCATGGTTTCTAAAACCTAAAACCATTATTCTTGAGTCAGTTGAAGAAGAACAGCTTCTCATAAATGTTTTCGTATTTTCTAGCTTTAGAACATACTGTTCTAAATACCGCGCTTCACAGTAATTGCATTGCCACGTGTCTAACTTCCTATCACTTTGGAAGGCCAATAGAAGTCAGGCTGGTTCATGCTTGCTATTCTAAAAGTAGGGTGACATTTTAAACTCTGTTTTGCATACCACGACATACTCAAGATACAAGAAACCAAACAAGACTTCTATTTTAATAATTCCTTTCTTTAATTTTTCAAACTCCTCCACACAATCTTTATTTCCTCATTATAAATACAAAAAATAACAGCTATGTTCTGCTTAAGCAAATGCTCGCTTTAAGGACTGTATCCGATTATTTTCTTTTAATCTTCTGACTTAATGAAGAAAGTAGGGCCCCTTTCCAACAGGATAGATAGTTCACTTTTCTGTCATTCTTAGGTGGGGAGCATTGGGAACAGCAATCAAAGCTGGCTTCATCTCATTTGTCTCTTTCCACGGGCACAAAGCCAGAAAGTCAGCAGGCTTTGAGTTGAAAGGAGCTGAGAGTGTTATAAAACATGTTTCCACCTTTCTGCCTGCTTTGGGTTAAAAACTGTGGACTGTCTGTCTTGGCAGCTCCCAAAATCAGGCAAAAAATAATACAGGAAGGTTTAGGAAATCCTAATATCTAGAATAGTTTTTTTCTTATAGGATTTGAAAACTAAACAATAGAAAAAGGCAAGATTTAACAGCATAAAATTCCAAAACTTCATGGAAATGTTATTTCTTGGAAAAGCAAAAACATCAGATTGGTATTCCCAGATTTTGCATATGCTCAAATGAATAGGAAGCTCTGAACACCCGTTCCTCTGCTGTGCTAGTTTCGAAGAGGAACTTTTTCACCAGTCCTAATGGCAGTTTCATCAGACTGTATCATTCCAATGGAATTCCATTTTGTTTCACCAAAACGCAAAGTGACCTTTGCACATGTTAGTAAATTGTAAAAAGCATTTATTCAGTCCATAGGAATTCATCAATACTTATGGGAAAACCCGGTTTCTTATGTAGCAATTTAATATAAGATGAAAACCATTTTCTGTTGTATTCTGTGCCTACCAGTTTCATAGTCATTCCCGTCTGTGTGAAATTAATTTCTTTATGCTGCAGTACAATAAAAAAGTGACAGTAAATTATGACTGTTCAAATTAGAAAAGCCAGGAAATAGAGTTAAGATTTCCAAATCAAAATGACTTTCTTAGTGGCCATACTAAGCAAATGTCAAAATGTACAGGGAACACGAGATAGAGATGTATGTATGAAAAACGAACCTTAAGCCATTAAGAAATAAAGGAGAATAAAATCTCTTCCAATGAGTCAGTGATTCAAAATGTAATGCATTAACACTAAAATTTCTCATCTCATCCCATCTAAAAATGTTTCATATTATAAGTTTTAATGCCACAATCATCGGCTCCCATAATTCCGGTCCTTATTTTTGACCATAAATCTTGTAACATTCTTCCAATAACTTATTCTATCCTTTCTCAGATGTTTTGCGCTTCACTCTTATTTCAAGATTATAAATCTTTCAAACCTCAGTCATTTGCTAACCTTGCTTTAAGCCTGCCTCTGGCTAAAATTAGCTCGACATGGTGTCTCCCGTATCAGGTACATTAAACCTTATGAGTAAGGTTCACCAATAGCACTCAGCATGAGCAAAATCTTCCTTTGGGCAGAATAGCAGAAAATATTAAAGTTTAATTTATCAAGTAGTACACAATGTGGTCACATACACTAGGATGACTGGGATATTTCTGGTGGATTTGTAGAAATATAATAGCTTGAAGTGACTCATGGAAAGTGAGAAATTTCTTGAAAGGAAAAAACATTTAAGGCCCAAGATTAGATCTAAAAGCCCTGAAATTTTACATTTTATACTCTATCTACAATTATTTTAATATAAAATCATGGTTTATCATCTTCAATAATGAAATTTCTCCCATTCACCTCCAAACTTGAAATAAAAAATGGTATTTCATGTTTATTATGTGTCTTCAAATTCCCTTTTGGCAAACTGCCATATACCTTTAAGGGATTACTATTTGTATTTCCCAAGTCTCATAAATATACATTTCAAAATTGCTGGAATACATATAACATACCTTAGCTTATTTTATTGTAAAATATAATGCATACAAAAAGTGCACCAAAAAAAACCCCAAAACAAAAACAAAAACAAATATACCTCTCAACTACAAAAAGTGCACCAAAAAAAACCAAAAACAAAAACAAAAACAAATACACCTCTCAAGTAATTATCTAAATTGTGCAGCTATCGTCCTGGCCGAGAAATGGAATGACGTCAGTGTCTCAAATGCCTATCTCATTCTCCTTTCCTAAATATGACTTTCTCCAAACTCAGCCATAATCACTTTTATGTTTTTTTGTTTTGTTTTTAGAGAGAGAATTTTGCTATAGAGTGTGTGCATTCGCCAGAAAGACAGAGAGACAGAAAGTGTGAAATCACTCCTGGTCTTCCATTCTCCTCTTTGGATTTTCGGCACGTAAGCACATGCACTCTGCATGAGTTTTAAGCCACTGGTCCAGAACCTGAATCACAACGTAACTATTATGCCATCTGCTGGTCCCCCATCACTTTTATATTTTATACTTGTCTTTAACCACTAATTATATATTACTCTCACCCCAAAACAGTATTACTCCATTTTGAAAGTAATACTGTCTTTTGAGATTCTATGAAGGACATGTATGTTCTTCTTTCTAGGGCAACTTTTATTCAATTTTATGTTGATAAGTTAAACCATGGTGCTGTGTATACTGGTTTATTAATTTATATTGTTACACAGAATTCTATAACATAGATATGGCATAACTTATGTAACAATTTTAGCGCCAATGATCATTTTGATTGTTCTTAGTTTACATGTAGTCAAAAATTTCTGCAGTAAAAATTCTTGTACTTGTTTCTTTACCCAAGTGAATGTACTTTGGTTGTGCTAGAGATTAGTAGTAAATTTGCTGACTTAAAGGTATGAATAGTCTCTAATTTAGTATATGATAACAAAACTGTTTTCCAAAACTGCAATTACAAAAATTTGTCCATATAAGTCATGTATATTACTTGGGTTCACTATTCTCTTTAATTAATCTACATTTCTGTCTAGTCTTAATTAATGATTTATAGTGAATCCTTACATTAAGTAGTAAAATTATGTTCAATAGTTTTGCCTTTTTCTAAAGTATTTTTATCTATTTTTAAGTCATCTTTCCATTTCATAAATATTTTCAACTTTTCAGTTTCAGATTTCCTTTAGTGTTCTCCCTATTATTGACTACATCTTATGTGAATTCTGACCAATCACTATGTCTATTTTTTTCATTGCCTAATAACACTTGGTATGACCTCCAGAATATTGTTAAAGTGTTAGAAGCAGATATTCTTACCTTTTTCTGGGTCTTAAGTAGAAAAACTTTGGTTCTTTCTCTGTTAAAGTGAGCGTAACTGTAGGT
The DNA here is from genome assembly GCF_000334495.1 of Tupaia belangeri chinensis. Taxonomy (NCBI): domain Eukaryota; kingdom Metazoa; phylum Chordata; class Mammalia; order Scandentia; family Tupaiidae; genus Tupaia; species Tupaia belangeri. The sequence continues at coordinate 1,590,711 of NW_006159649.1, forward strand.
TTTCACAAATGTCCTCAATCTGGTGAAAACTGTTTTTTTTTTTTTCCTAGTGAGTTGAACATTTATGTGGAAAAAGGTATTGAATTTGTGAATTAAAAAAATGGACATAATGATATGGCTTTGTCATTTATTCTGTACTAAATTATGCTGATCGATTTTAACAAGACCAAACCGTGTATTTCTACAATAAGTTCTATTTGGTAACAATTAGTAATCTCTTTCAAATATTGTTATATTTGACTTGTACATATTTGGAAAAGAAGGTTTTTTTGGTACAGTCCTCAAATTTATGCCCAAATAAGGTCTTTTTGGGCTTAGGTATTTTCCTCCCTTTTTAGATTCTCACTAGGAATAAGTTTAACAAGAAAAGTAAAAAAAAAACCTGCACTGAAAAGCATAAAGGACCATGGAAAAAAATTAAATAAGCCAATATTGATGGCAAGACATCTCATGATCATGGATAGGAAGACCTGCTATTTTTAAGATAGCAATACTTCCCAAATTGATCTACAGATTCAACACAATTAAAATTAAAATCCTAGCTTATATTGGGAACCAGCAGTTAGTGTAATGACTATGTCGCTGGACTCCCACATAGTCAAACGCAGTTTGCGTCCTGGACCCAGTGGCTTAAAACTCACGCCGGGCGCGTGTGCGTGCATGCCCAAGATCCCGAGAGGAGAATGGAGGAGAAGGGATTGCAGCATGACCATCCCCCCTTGGGGTGTTTTCTCGCTTTCTGTCTCTATGTTTCTCTCTGTCTGTCTGGCGAGCACACGAGCCCTAAAACAAAAACCTCTCAAAAAAAAAAAGAATCCTAGCTTATATTTTGAAGTAACCAGTAGGCTGAACCTAAAATTTATGTGGTAATATATGAAACTCAAACAATCTTTAAAAAGGAGACCCAAATTTGGAATACTCATGCTTTTTTTAAAATCTCAAAACACGCTGGCAAAGCTATAGCAATCAAGACCATGTGATGGTCACAAAATTACAGCATATTAACCAATGGAATAGAAGAGAGAGTCTAAAAATAAACACTTAAATTTGTGCTTGATTGATATCCAGTAAGGTGCTAAGACCATCCAATAGGGAAGAATAAACTTATGAAGAAATGGTGTTGAAACAACTACCCATACACATGCAAAAGAATGAGGTTGGACCTTTACCTAGACCACTAGTAAATTTAAACCAAGATTAATCCCAAACCTGTATAAACTAAATCTATAAAACGTTTAGAAGACATGGGATTACGCATTTTTTAAAAAATGCTGTAGGATATGTGTACTTGTCAGAAGAGTTGGGATGGGGAGTGAGATGCCAAAAATTACATAGCAAAAAAAAAAAAAACCCTTAAATTGGGTTTCATCAAAAGGATAAACTTTTATTCTTCAGAGGACACATACTGAGAAAATAAAAAGACAAAAAACAGAATGGATGAAAACGTTAGCAAATCATATATTTATGAAGAACTATATCCAGAATGAATGAAGAACACTTAAAACTCTATAATAAAAACAGTGACTCAATTAAAAATGCACAAATAATATATAGATATTTCCCTAATAAGCATATAAAAAGGTGTTCAAAATTATGAGTCACTTGGGAAATGGAAACCAAAACCACAGTAAGATTCTACCTCACATCCTTTGGGATGACTAGTGCCATAAAGATGAATGATAAATTTTCTAAGGATATGGAGAAATGGAAACCCTCATGGATTGGTGCTAGGCATGAAAAATATTTTAATACCTTTAGAAAAGAATTTCAAGTTTCCCTTAAAGAAGTTACCATATTTTCCAGTAGTTCTACATATGTACTCAGGAGAGCCGAAAATTTATGTCCACTCAAAGCTTGCACATAAATATCCTTAGTTGCATTAATTATAATGGTCAAAAAATGGAAACAAATGTCTATCAACTGATAAATACAGAGACAAAAATTGACATATCTATAGTGAAATATTAATTAGCCATAAAAAGAAATGGAAGTACTGATACATACTACAACATGAAATTAATATGAAAACATTACAAGTAAAAGAAGTCTCACACCAAATGCCACTATAATACCTGGAAATAATATACAGCTCCTTGACAATGAGGCAGAGATTGCTGTCTATTCAATAATCTCATTTCCTCTTTTTTTTTTTTTTCGCTATAGGGCACGTGTGCTCGCCAGACAGACAGAGAGAGCTACAGAGACAGAAAGCGAGAAATCACCCCCCCCAGGGGGGATGGCCATGCCGCAATCCTTTCTCCTCCATTCTCCTCTCGGCATCTTGGGCATGCACGCACATGCACCCAGTGTGAGTTTTAAGGCACAGGGTCTGGGGCCCGAACTGCGGTCAACTACATGGGAGTCCTGCGACATAGCCATTACGCTAACTGCTGGTCCCGTCATTTCCTCTTATTTTGAAACAGAGACAAAATTATTATTATTTGTGACCATGTAAATGAGCTGTGACCAATCATGCGAAGGAAAGTGATGATGTATGTACTTCTCAAGTTTGGCCCAGATAAATTTTTCATGCAATATCTTCCACAGTCATTGCCATTTAACTCAGACAAGAAGAAAACAATGTGCTGAAGAAAATATATATGTAACAAGAGGACATGGATATGAAAAGAGAAGCTGACTTAATGAAACAGTTGCTTGAAAAGTCAATTATCAGCATCTATTTTGATGGTTAAATGAGAACAAACTTTTATCAGCTTCTGCAACTAAGTTGTTGGAATTTATCTTTTTAATCTAGAGAGGGGTTTGTTTGTTTTCTTTTGTTTTATTATAAAACTATTCTTGCTAGGAGAATCTAAAATGAGTAAAAACAATTATTAAAAAAATCAAACCAATTAAAAGCATCACACAGAGACAATTATTTTGCTTTGGGGCGATAGAGTTTGTATTCCAGGAAGAATGTAAGACTGACTGAACAGTCATAGAAGTGTCATCTAGTATTCACTATATAACCTATAAACAAAGATAAAGAATTGACCACTTATATATGGAGTTTATAATTTAAACTTCTTGGATAAAAATACTTTTAACATATAATAATTGGTAGTAATATGACATTTTCTATCACCTTAATTTTTTAATCAGAGAAAGTGTGAGAACTCAAACATGAAAATACTTGAAAGTATTTTTTATAATTTGTTTTTTCCTAAATTCTTTTTTCCTTCAAAATTTAAAGATTTTTATGTCTAGTTCTATAAATTCAGCCTATAAAAAGCAAAGATAAATTGCTATAACTATATTCTTCACATAGGCAATTTTTTAAATTACCATTCAATATATTTAATTACTTAAAATTACTCTGAAATTATTCTTCAAAAATAAAATGCATTATTGTAATAGAAAATCATACTTCAAATTTGAGAAGGGGAATTGCACTCAGAAATATCTATGATTTATATTTCATTTATTTGAATACTAAACTATTAACCCAAATTATATATTATATATCATAAAAATTAAGGTCCATTGGCCTTATCTGATCAATTGTTTTGGGTGGTTACCATGAAGACATGGAAGAACTTTTTGCAATGTCAAATAAGAATACTTCATTTTTGACATGACTATTTTGATGCAGTTTTATTGATGTGTTAAAAATTATGGGTATGAGCGAGCTTCATAGCCTTGTAGTTGAGGTGGCTGAATCCCACACATCGTGTGTTGGTGCCCCAGGTCTTGTACCTTGAGAAACATGCTAGGTCCATGTGCACACATGCCCAAAATTCTGACAGGAAAGAGATAGATAAGAAAGGATTATGGTGTGACTATTCCCCATGGACAGCGCTTTCTTCCCTCCTCCCTCTGGCAAGTGCATGCACACATTTTAATTTATTTTAGTAAACTAATATCATTCTGCAAATATCAGCAATGTGAAGTCGTAAAACATTTCCTTCATTCTAGGGACCAGCAGTTGGTATATTTGCTGAACTCCCAGTAAGCCAGCTGTGGTTTGAGTCCCAGATCTTGTGGCTTAAACTCATGCCAGGTGCTTGTGCATGCGTGCCCAAGATTCCAAGAGGAGAATGGAAGAGAAGGGATTGCGGTGTGGCCATCCCCCCTGGGGGATGTTTTCTCACTTTCTGTCTCTCTTTGTCTTTCTGGCAAGCACACACGCCCTATAGCAAAAACCTCTCCAAAACAAAAGAACATTGTCTTTATTCCGAAAGTTATCTCCTACCCATTTACTATCAATTTCTGCTCCTACTCACAGTTCTAAGAGACCACTTGTGTCCTTTCTGGACCCATAATTTTGCTTTGTATGATAAATAAACGCAAATGGAATCATACAATGCAAAGAAACCTTCGATGCTTGGCTTCTTTCATTTAGCATAATGTCATCTATATTGTAGCATTTATCAACAAGACTTTCCTTTTCATTGCTAACTAGTATTCCACGGTATTGCTTGACTACTTTTGTGCTTGTATTCAGTACCGCACAGATTTTGGATTTTCCCTAATTTTTCAGTATTTCTCATAATGATGCTACTAGACATTAATGTCCAAATTCTTATTGTGGACATACATTTTAATTTCTCTTTGACAGATAACTAGGAATTAAATTACTGTGTTGCATGACAAAAGTATGTTAAAAATGTTAAAAAATGGCAAGCTATTTTTCAAAGTAGCTGTAGCATTTTGCATTCCTATCAGCTCTATATGAGGGTTCAGCTTCTGCACTCCTCAAAGCACTTGATACTGTCAGTCATCTTTATTAGAGCCATTCCAGTTAGTGTGTATGGTCTCTCATTATAGTTTAATTTGCATCTCCCTCATGATTAATGATGTTTAAAATCTTTTTATACTTTCAGTTACCATTCATATATCTTTTTTTGATGAAGTGTCACAAATATCTTTCTCATTTTTTTTTGGAAAATTAGATTGCTTATCTTATTATTAACTTGTAAGTATTTTTGTACATCATAGATTAATGTTTACCAGATACATAATTTGTAATTACTTTTCCTCCATCTGTAGTTTCCCTTTTAGTGTGCTAACATTTTATTAATTGTATTTTTATTTTGAAGAAGTTCTACTACTTTTGGAATAAACCACATCTGTGCTAACTTCCTTACTCTTCATTTTTCACTAGAAATGCTTTTGTCCCCAGGTTTCACTTCCTCATTACTTCCAACTTTCAGCTCGAATGGTACTTCTTTCAAGAGTTCTTGGGACCAGCAGTTAGCGTAATGGCTATGTCGCTTGACTCCCATGTAGTCGACCGTGGTTCATGTCTCAGACCCGATGGCTTAAAACTCATGCCCACGTGTGCATGCATGCCCAAGATCCCGAGAGGAGAACAGAGGAGAAGGGATTGCACTTTCTGTTTCTCCGTCTCTTTCTGTCTGTCTAGCAAGCACACGCGTCCTATAGCAAAAAAAAAACTCTCAAAAAAAAATAAGAGTTCTTTATTTGGCATGCCTTCAGTTATCATTAGTGCTAACTAACAAATATATACTTACTTCCTGGCTACTGTGTAGTTGGCTGGACCACGAGGCTATTTTGGCACAAAGAATTTTAAGTAGAAGTGATATGTATCACATATGCTGGTTCTAGTTTCTCCAGAAATCTCTTTTCCCTTAAATACAATGACCAATAATACAATGATGGTGCCTGCTCCTTCAGCCTGGGTCCCTGAGTAATTATTCAGCAGAGCTTGGTTTGAACCTACAATGTTCATACAACATGAGCAAGAAAGAATTTTTTCATTTTAAAGCCATTAAATTTTGAAGGCCTACATAATACTGCAGCATGTTCTGACTGATAGGCCTTCCCAAAGAGCTTTCCATGGCAATTTTCTATCTGCCTGCCCAGTGCTATTTTTCTCTCTAGCACATGGTACTTCTCCTGTCCACAAGCACACAAGTACTATGGAGGTGGGGATGTTATTTGTTGGTATATTCATAGCACCTAGAACAGAGCTTTACTTATAACAGGTACTTGTAAGAAAAATGTGGAATGAGTAATACAGCTCTACATCAAGGAGGTGTGCTAAATTTGACTTATAAGAAAAAAAAAAAACATTCTGGGGCTAGATGGCAGCATGGCAGTAAAACACAATGCTCTACAAGGAAGACCCATAGGAGAAGGTTACAGGTTCAAGTCTGGAGGTCTCACTGATTATGGCAGACACCCGTGTACCCATAAATCAGGGCAGCAAAGGCTGAGGGTAGATTTATGGTATTAATCCTATCAGGGGTGCTCTCCCTCTATTTCACTCTCTGTTTTTCTCAGTTATGTAATAAATAAATTAATTAATAATTAGAACAGGACCAAATTTATAAACATTGGTGATATTTAGTGTCAGTGACGGGTGGCTGAATTTAAGTTCTACCCACAACAGCTTTGGAGGATACAGCAGATTTATACTCCACCATTACTTGGCTTTTGGTACATAAAGAAAAGAATATTATGGGTTGGAGCCACACTTTTGTAACTATAAGATTGCAGAGTATACTTCTAACTGGGGAAGTGATTGAGAAAAATTCCCTATTGACCACTTGCACATTGAAACCCACGGAGTTTCATTGTGCAAACCCCCAAAGAGGAGGAACAATAAAAGCATATTTCCACTTCTCAGCAGTGACAATACAAATACATGTTTGAAACACAATAGCCAGATCCTACTTCTAATGACACTGGGAATGGTTTATCTCAAGGCACTTCTATAGGTATAAGATGGAGATGTGGGTGACAATATTTGTAATCTTGATAATATCAACAATGTTCTAGAGAACACCCCTGTAGAACATTAGGGACAGCTGGCATGATTATCTACACTCAATCGCAATGAGCAGTAATCAAAACATAACTAGGCAGTTAGGACCCTTAAAATTACTTGGGGTAAAAAACTGTGAAAACAAAAAAAAATCAGTGTTCTATTATGGAGAAAAATGATGAAGCATTTTTATAATTGGAGGTCAAAAAATGAAGTCAGTAACTAGTGAAGACATAGACATTTCATTCACAGTAGAGATCACAATAAATTGTCAGGAATCTATGCTCTTTTTCTTTATTCATGATAGAACATATGTTTGCACACTTGAAATTGAGAGAGAGAGAGAGAGAGGCACCCTCCATAGGGTTTGGTCATGCTGTCATCATGCCTAGTATATTTCAGGCTGATAGTACTAGAGATGTGAACTGTGGTTACCGTGTGGGATTTGTCTCCCAGCAATGCAATTAAACGGTGCATTACTGCTGCACCATGAAGCGGGCCCTAGGATCTATGCTTTGTACATTTGTATCTACATTTTAAATATAGAGATTTTATTAACTGAATTTGTTTAATCTGGCTTCTACCAATGCTAAATTTCCACTGTAAACACAGAGGCAATATAAAATTTTAAGAAAGTACCCTTTTCCTTAAATTTAGCTTAGTACTGGAAAATATATGATGTACTTATTTGTTTGTTTGTTTGTTTTTAATAATGGTGTAAAAACTTGCCTGCTATGAAATAAAGGGTGGTGGAAGGGGCTTTTTGGTGGGAAAATTAAATTATCTTGGCAAGTATCAGTCTTTCTCACTGAAAAGAATATAACTATTGCAATAGTTTCTAGGTCTATGCTATGAAATGATACTGCTAAGTGTTACAGTCTTCTATTTATTTTCTAGTTAATTATTTAATTCTAATAGTATTATTATTATTTCAGTTTTTGCCATAGAGCATGTGTGCTTGACAGAGAGAGAGAGAGACAGAGAGAGAGAGTGTTAATGAGAAGTCACATTCCAGAAGGGATGGTCATACCCCAATTCCTTCTCCTCCACAATCCTGTCGAGATTCTGGCATGCATGCACATGCACCGGCATGATTCTTAAGCTGCTGGATCCATGACTTGAACAAAGCTGGTCATATGGGATCCAGTGCTCCAACCTTCACGCTACCTGATAGCCCCAATTCTCTGTTCACTTATTTAATTCTCACTATATTTGTTGAGAATTAATTGGCACAAAAGAAGAGGGGGTATTATTATTATTTCCTTAATTTGGATTTATTTCCATGCCTACAATGACAGTATCACTATTCAAAATGATGTCAATAGAGAGTTAAATATAGTCAACTCACAGTTGCCCTTATTCTACCTTGACTATAATCTGGAGTGAATTTTCACCATTCAACCAACTTTTTTTTTTCACTTGGAGAGATTTTCACTATAGGGTGCGTGCGTTCGCCAGACAGACAGAGAGAGACATAGAGACTGAAAGCAAGAAATTATCCCCCAGAGGCGATGGTCATGCTGCAATCCCTTCTCCTCCATTCTCCTCTCGGGATGTTGGGCACACACGCTCACGTGCTCAGCGTGAGTTTTAAGCCACCAGGTCTGGGACATGAACCGCGGTCGGCTACGTGGGAGTCCAGCGACATAGCCATTACGCTAACTTCTGGTTCTCTACCATTCAACCAACTTTTTTAAAAAAAGAAATCAATCAATTAATTAATTAATTATTTTTCAGTTACAAACAACTTTTATCATGTCTGGGGATATAGAGTTTATTTCCTTGTTTCTTCTTACCATACCAGCTGTTTGAATATGGAACCAGGGGCAAAGACAAAGTTGCATGACACTGGAATGAGACTCAGATGTCTACAGAAGACCTCATATTTAAATGTCTGGGTAAATCCAACAGTTATTACAAAATATCTAGGTTTAAAATGCCAGCGGGACATTCATGCAGTCACCAAATCTGACTCACCTAAAAGCAGACGATTAAAAAGATTTTGCAAAGCTTTTCCTAGAAATGTGAACAAAAAGTGAAAATACTTTCTTGCTATTATAATTATTATTATGAGCTTCCTCGTTGATGTGATTTAATTAAGAAACTGGACTGCTACTGTGTTTATGCATTATAGCTATACTGAAGACAACCTAAGAAAGAAAGGTATAAGACTTTGGTAATTTAACAAGATCATAGAATATATGTCTAGGTTTTGTATTATATCTTTTCACATTGAAGTGAATATTCAAGAGTTACTCTTTCATATCTGACCTGCACCACTGTGTTTTACAAAAGAAATGTTTCTGTGTACTTAGACAAAAAGAATGTCTCATTTGCTGACTCTGTAATACATTTTAATAAGAGATGTCAAAAGTTTGAAGAACTAATGTTTTTAAAATTCATTTAGCTTTTAAAAACCTCCCATCATACACTGTTAAATTAAATATTTAAAATATTTAAATATACTCAGATTTTAAAATATCTAAAACAGATTTCTTTTTCTGTTAAGTAAATTATTCTGCTTTAAAGAAAGAGTCATGAAGAGGCTACAATAATGGTTTGATTCACTTAACACAATTAAAAATAACTATATTTTAGCTCTTGACATATACTTAGTTCAAATCCAAGTATCACCTAATGTCTTACCCTCAGCTATCATTTTACCAAATAAGACTCTGTTTACTCCTGTAAATATTCACCAAGTTGGTAATGAAAAGAGAAGGGGACATCGTGAAGGTAAATAATGAGTGTTAAAGTTCACACCGCCCTTTACAAACATCAATATGGAAGTGTAGCCAACATTAGAAGTCACTGAATGCCATCAGTCATGAGTACTTAAGTCGGCACTTTAATGTGACATTAGCCCTGCTGTATGGTTCAAATTCCATAGGATGATTACAGGAGAAGGGAGCTTCTCAGCAAGCCAGATTGCTGCTTTCATCCCAGTTAGATTGCTGCTTTCATCCCAGTCATTTCATAATAATCCACTATAATGAATCCACAGTAAAGATTCATAAGAGATGCATAACAGCTGCCATTTCAACCTTAAAAGCTCCACTTTTTAAATTCTACTCTACTACAGATGATAGAATTATGTCTTTATCAAACATTACAAAACTGATTGCATGGTTTGTATTGATAAAATAACAACCAATTTCTTGCCAAATATTTCTCCTTTTAAAGCTTTAACTAAAATATATTTTTAAGGGTGAGAGAAGCTCCATATGATTCTGATTCATTTAACATTAACTCATCTAAATGTTAATTATGGGACCCAAATTTGTAGCTCATAAAATCTTCTGTTATTTCTTTGTTTTTTATAATCATGACTATTTACTTCAGTCTGCATAAAGCTAATTTTAATTCCATGCTGAGAGCTATGGAAGATATTTGATACTAACTTTATATCTTAAAAAAGTCTAAATTTACATAATTTATACGTGGATCAACTACTTCAACTAAATTTCTGTCTGCAGCTTTAGAACATTATTATGAAGTTATAGAAATTAATATTTTTTCAGGTTACTTTTTCCCTAAAGAGTATATACACTATTGCATTGAATCAGTGAATTCCTAATCTTGGGTCAGTGACCTCTTTCATAGTACCTTCTTTCAAAGGTTAAAACCAATTTATTTTCAATGAATATAGTATGTCATCTAATTCAAAAATGTGACAATATTGTTTACTCTTATACTTCTACCAATATGTCACTGCATGGCTATAAAGAAATAAACCTAGTTATTTATACACTAAAATGTTAATTGAGACTGTTCCTGGATTGCTTATCTTTGTTTTCCATGTTGTATTTTTTGTTTGTTTGTTTGCTTTTAAATTGAATATGTGTAAACAAACATATAAAACTCATCTAGTTATGGTGATGCTAAAATAGTCTAAGAGGAACTAAAGTTGTTGATGCAGCCTTTAGAAAATAGGAAACAGGTAAGTGCATACTAAAATCTTCAAGACTTTTCACACTCCAAAAAGTCATAATAGCATTAAATATTTTTTAAAAAATGGAAACTTGTTTAAATTCACTTGAAAATTGCAAAATGAAAAATATTCCAAATGTGGCTCACAAAGTGTGAGGGATATGTTTGTTTTATTTTCATGTCATCTAACCATTTTATATTATGTCATGTCTTAGGCCTCTCCACAGAGTTCAGGATTTTGAGACAGCAGATAAACAAACATTTCAGGATATACCATTATTGCATTTTTCTATACTATTTTTAAAGTGAATGTAAAGCAACAACAAAAAGGAATGTGTTGTTCTAGCATAAAATGGACTGTCTCTTAAACTCAATGTAATTGGGATAATGATGGAAATCATCAGGTAGGCCAAATATGAAAATCATTAAGTCTGAAAAAAACTTTAGTCCAGATTTAAGCTTGTCAAATACGGATTTAAATGTGAATTAGAAAGCAAAATTAAAGTATTGGTATAATAGCCTGGATATATCATCAAAGATTCTAAGAGGTGAGGTATAATTAAGTGAATTATAATAGTTTTAGTCCTCTTAGTAAAGAATGTTCTTTGTATCACATGTAAATATATTCTCAGTCATATACATTTAAGTTTTCATTGCACTTGCTAGTAGACTCAAGAAAATACTTCTGTATAGAATGTGATGAGATTAGTCTACTACTGACTTGTAAGTTAGGTATTAGCCAATTTTACAAATGAACAAACTGAGGAGATTCCCTCAAGACACATAGCAATAGACAAAATTATGAGTCACATCTTTGTCTGATTCCCAAAAGCAGACTCTGCATATTATACCATTCTTTCTTTCAAAGAAAAAACCAGAAGAATTATTACTTATACAATTTTTGAGATTCCAGTCAGTTTGAAAAAAAATCAACAAAATTAGTAAGGCACCCATAGAACGTCAAATCTGAAGAAAGCTTGGTGTTATCCTATCGATAAATCTTGTTTTTCAACTAAAGAATTGAAAGAGTTATCTAAAAGATCAAAGAATATCAAGGATGGGATAACATCTTCTTACTGTCAATCTGTTCCCTCAATAGCAACTCCTTGGGTTTTCTTCAACATGAAGGTGTCATTGGAATGCGATGCACTTCAAGTCTTCATTTCCTTCTTTTTTACTTGCTTCCATCCATTGCTTCCAGGGAATAGAGCATCTGTTGCCAATTAAGCTCATCAGCATTCTACCATGGAGTCCCTGCTGATCCACTCACTCTTGTTAGTGGATCAGCAGGGGGGCTGCTTGGGATGGGATTTTAACCTCCGCCCTGCCAGGGTCCATGTAGGATCCATTCATCCCACCACAGTGGTTTGTGAGACTGAGCATATATGCACATCAAGGTTCTGATGCCATGGTAACCAGTGAGTAAAGACGTTGTTAAGAACACAGAGTAGTTGTTGGAACTTCTGCACATTTTCATGGCTGCCAGCTGAGAGATACAAATACTATTTTCCAAACACCACCTACAGCTACTAAGAGTCATGAAGATATAGTATTTCACCAGGATGTTTCAGATTGAGACAGAAAAGTCCTCTTGATTTTCAATGCTATGAGTATTTGAGAAGTAATCCTTTGTTTGGTATTTTTGTTACATGTGCTCTGCACAGGATTTAGACATTCTCATGTAATGATTGTTATGGAACACATATATTTCCAATTTGTCGATATTCTGTGTGTTCATATATTATATGATAAGCAGTATATATCCTTGCAAATATAGAGATAGTGAAGCCTTGATCTGAATTATAACATAGGATGTTATAATACAAACAAATACTCCAAATCTATCAATTTCTGTATGTGTAGACATATAAATTTACTTAAGCTATTATTTGGATTGAACAAATTGAAATGAATTTAATATATTTCAAATTAATTTAATATATATATTTTTTCTTTTTTTGGAGAGGTTTTTGCTTTAGGACGCGTGTGCTCGCCAGACAGACAGAGAGAGACAGAGAGATAGAAAGCGAGAAATCACCCCCCAGAAAGGATGACCACGCCGCAATCCCTTCTCCTCCATTCTCCTCTCGGGATCTTGGGCACGCACGCACATGCACCTGGCATGAGTTTAAGCCACCGGGTCCGGGACTCGAACTGTGGTCAACTACGTGGGAGTCCAGCGACATAGCATTACGCAAACTGCTGGTCCCTTAATTTAATATATTTTAATATATATTTAAATTGTAGTCATGAAGCATTTTACCATAAAATATTAATATTCATATATCTGATTAATATGAACTTAAGCACTTATATATTTACTTTATTTTTTTGCTTGACCTTCTAGTAAATCTTTGGCTTCATTAATTTTGGCTGGTATGCAGAGACATCCTCTTTTGTCTGAGTAATTTAAAATAATAATTCTTCGATGAGCATCTTTTACTTTTCTTTTATTGGCAATAGCACATCTAGCATTGATGCTACTTCCCATTTTGTCATTTTGGGTTCAACTCTATCTCTTTAATAGTCACAGTAAGACAGATTTGGAGAGACTTCAAAAAAATTATTTTATTTGAGGTTCTGCACACTTCATCGCCTGCAAAACATATATTTTTTTTTTTTGAGAGATTTTCACTGTAGGGCACGTGCGCTCGCCAGACAGACAGAGAGAGACATAGAGACAGAAAGCGAGAAATCACCCCCCAGGGTGGATGGTCACGCCGCAATCCCTTCTCCTCCATTCTCCTCTCAGGATCTTGGGCACACACGCACACGTGCCCAGCGTGAGTTTTAAGCCACCGGGTCCGGGACATGAACCGCAGTCGACTACGTGGGAGTCCAGCAACATAGCCATTACGCTAACTGCTGGTTCACACAAAACATTTTCTTTAAATCCTGCCCTGGCAATGGTCAGTCCAGCTGCTGCCCCTGTACTGGCTGTGAATCCAGCTCAGCTTCCTTGCCTCCACTGGGAGCTCCATTAATCCCGGCCCAGAGACGAAAGCCACAAACTACATGCCTTTACCAGAAAATGACACAGCCACCACCAGCAGGCCCACACCCTCGAAATATTTTTCAAAGGTTTATATAACATTCTTCGAATCAAGTCTAGCTCATTTAACTTCTTACAAATATTGGAACATATTGATTTTGAAATTGACATTAGAGGAAGTAAAACATGAGCAACAATTGGGGCAATGTTAAAATTATCATTAGCACTTTCAATGTAGTAATTTTTAAAAAACCATTTTTCTATAATTTTATTTTTGATATTCATAGTGAGGCACAGCCATGATCTGGATTTAATATAGTACGTACTCACTGATCATGCAAATACTCTCTATCTATACAATTGCAAAAATATGTGTGTGTGTGTATGTGTGTGTGTATACATATACATTTATTTAAACTGTTATTTGGATTGAATCAATTTAGACATACTAAATTTATGTGAAATAACATTTCAATAAACAAAAGAGGTTTTGAAGATAAAAATCTTTAAAATGCAGAGAAAGTTTCTAATGGCTTTCAGAAACATGATTATGGCCTTTTCATCTGAGAGGAAGAGGTAGTACAATAGCAGTTTTCCTGCCACCTTTTAAAACTATGGTAGCTCTATCAAATTCTTTTGGAATGAAACAGATAATAAATATATATTAAATAATAGTTGGCATGGTTATTAGATTAATTGGATATATATTTGACTCTAGGAGAAAACCAAAGGAGAGAGTCTAATTTAGGTGGAAAAAGTAATTATTATCGAAAACCGAATGAAGCCCTGATAGAATAATCATTGTCAAAAAAAAAAAAAAAAAATCTAGCTGCAAGTATACTCCAACTGTATTAGCTTTGTTAAATATTTTCCCTGGTCTAAAAGGGCAATAAAATAATGAAATAAAATCATGAAAGTGTACTGATGGACCTGTCACTATGTTGTTCTGTAAAAAGTCCTAAAGGCCCAAATAATGAATTTTTAATGATTTAAGGCTGCTTAGTAAGGCCTGAATTTAAATTTTAACATCTGTACTGAGTGATTGTCTGTGTGAGATAAAATACTCATTTTTGAGAAAAGTATTGTCCATCTATTGCCCATGCCTATGCAGATTCTGAGTCGTTTCTTCATCATAACAGAAACCAGTGTTGTAATTTTAATATCTAGCTCTTAGAATAAATGATCTCTCTTTAACCAATTTCACTGCAGGCCACTGCCAAAGAATTCAACAATGCAATGACTGACATTCACCACATGCTCTCTCTGATATTTGAGAGAACCCATCTAAAAGATATGTTAAATTTCCATTTCTCTAAGCCTAAGCTTAGAGAGTCCCGTATTATTCCATCTGGTCTGCATTATCTTGCCTCCCCCACAGTTTTGCACAGTTAAGATGTAAAGTTATGTCTTCAGCTTTTCTTTTATTCTTTTTCACTAGGAACATCAATTTAAAGTGTTCATATCTTTTGAAATCCTGCTGTCAAAGATATTTGGATATTAAATTATATTTCTTGTAGAGCCAGCCATATGATTGATTTCTCTTGAAACTTAGTACTAGGAAAAAAGTCTCTGCAAATGAAATTGTACTTTTTTATAGTACAAGAATTATATATAGCTTTTTGTGTGTGTTCTTGCTTGTTATACTTTGGCTCCCAAGATTTTGAGAGCTAAATTCAATGTCCAATGAATAAAACTAACCATTCTGGGTTACTGGTGCAATAATCTTTCTTTTCTTTACAAGGTAGTGGCTCCAAGCATTTGGGGGGCCTTCTCTACCTCTGTGAGCATTGTGAAGGTTATGATGTCACTCCCATAATAAGGAGAACATACATATAAAATTGAATCTATCTTTCAGAGATTCAAAAGTTTCTAATCATGAATACTCAGTTAACAACTGAGTAAAAAAAAGAAAAGAATTATTTATTTAATCTTATTTATTTATTATTATTATTTTAATTTGACCAGAGAAAGAAAGAAAGAAAGCTGCCAGGCCTGGGACTTGAGCCGTGGTCAGCCATGTAGGAATCCAACATCTTAACTACCACGCCACCTGCCAACTCCAGTTAGCAACTTTTTTTTAAAGAGTTTACAACTCTCTATTTTTTAAGTATATCTATTTATTTATTTCATGAGTGTGAGAGACTTAGAGAATCAGAGACAGAGATAAAGAGACAGAGTAGATAGCAATCCCTACAGGGTCTTGACACCTCCATCTTATTTTGGTTTTAGCCAGTTCATGCATTTGTGCAGCATATGCATGGTGCTCTCCAGATGTGAACCTGAAGTCATCCATGTGGCTCCCATGTGGCTCAGCCTTGTGGTGTCTCATTGCCACTAAGCCACTGTCCAGCCCCTCAGTTTTTCTTTTTTAACTTCATAGTGCTGGCATTTACTATTGTAAGATTATTTAGAATTGCTGTAGCAGAAAACAAGTATAAATTGCATTTTAAATAATTTCATATAAACAAAATAAAGATTAAAATAACAATAATAATAACATAAATACATCAATGATGTATTAATTTCTCATTACTCAACATTCATCAGTTCATCCTGTTTATACCATTTTTCCCTTCCTTCCTTCTGTTAAAAATAGGTAATAAGCCAGCAGATGACGAGATTGTTAAGGCACTAGACTCCCATAGCCAACCATTATTCATGTTCCAGACCTGTTGACCTGCTTTCTCGCTTTCTCTCTCTTTCTCTCAGTGTTTCTCTCTGGTGAGTACATTTGCCTTTTATCAAATTAGAAAATAATAACAGAGATAAATAAAATTTAAAAAATAATTCTTAAAAAATGGGTAATGATGGGACAAGAAAATGAACAGAGTCTCAGGAATTCATATACTACCAAAATATGAACATTATATTTCTCAATACTCCTCTTCATCACAAATCTTATTTCAAGCAGCATAACTAGTTGTTCCACACAATAGACCTGTATTCCTAATTGTTTACCATGCACATTGATATAAACAATATTCTATGGATAATTTTGAGTCATTTCTCCAGGGACCCAGACTCAGAAAACCAATGCTAGTTCATAAACTGAAAATTAGATGCGGAAGGCAATCTCTCTGAAATCATCTTCAGGACTCAATTGTGTATTTTTAGTTCCATCGAATCCACTGAAATGCCCTAAAGTCACAGGTATTTATTATCACTCTCCTTTTCTCTACTGGGAGCATTATGATAAGTGGTTATTTTTACTTAAGTTTCTTTCATGTATTTATTACATAAGTAAGAGAGACATATCACCCTAACAAAGTCCCAATTCCACAATCTGCCTCCAGTCTCAGGCTCCAGTCAACTCTAGAATATAGGCACACGATTGCAGGTTTACTTGGGGAGGTCTCCAGAAACAAAGTGGTAACCCTCCTGCATGGATCTTTCTCAAAGAATGCCTGATTCTACTGTTTTGCCACCATCTGATACTTCGTGGTGATTGAAAAAAAAATAGTAATTCCTTGATTTAAGTATTGTATATAGAGTCTAATTTCATTCTTAGAGAACATTTGAGAAAAAATATAATTTGTTGTTTCGAACTTAGAATAAAAGTATAAAATTTCAGATGAGCTAAGGTACATTTAAGGTGGTAGGCCCATAGAAAAGGGTATAATTTCAATAAGAGAAAGAAACAAAGCAAAGCAAAAAGACCACCAATCCAACAGAAACATTTGCAACATAGTCAGTGAGGGTACAATGAGAGGGCACAAAACAGCTTCCTTGAGATGTTACTCCATTATTAGATTTCTCCCTTGTTTACCACCATACATGTAATGCAAAGAAAATTAAGCAAACTTTCTTTTACGAGTCTTTCTTCTTTGGTCACAATTGTTTTATTATCACATTTTGCAGAATTAGAATTCGTACTTTTGAATATTACCTTAAGTGTTGTGAAGTAAATTTGAAGTAGGAACTGACCATCTGACAGAGGTCCTCTTGGCTCTTAACCACTGTATCAGTTTCCTAAGGCTGCTATAACAAATTAGTAAAAACTTATAGGCTTAAAGCAGCAGACTTATTCTCATGTGGTTCTGGAGGACAGAAGTCCAAAATCAAGGTGCCCTTGGTTCCATCTGGGGCTATAAGAGGGAATCTTTTCCTTGCCTCTCTCTTAGATGCTGGGTATTATGGGACTATCTTTGGTGTTTTCATGGGTTGGAGTTGGATAAGTTCAATCTTGGCCTCTGTCTCCTTAAGACTTGCCCTCTGTATTTGTGTATACCTTATTTATTTCCTTTCTTTAATAAGAACAATAGTCACTGAAATTAGGGATCATTTGGATCCAGGATGATCTCAAGGTCCTTACCTTCCTATGTCTACAAAGACTTTTATTTGAAATAAAGTCACATTCCTATGCTCTAGGTGAACATGAATTTTGAGGAGACACTACTCAACTCTCTACATCCACCTTAGAAATTGCCTCTAAAATAAGTAGGAACTATTCTTTTCCTTTCTAGTACTGTACTTGTCTTCACCAGACATTGCTGGATAGAATAGTTCATTTCTAAAATAGCTCTTTCATCTAACTTTAAAATATTATTTCTTAAAAAAAGCAAGCAAGAAAAAAAAAAGCAGGAAAGCATTCATTATTGCTTTTTTTCTCCTTCAAAGCAATAAAGGCTTATTGTTGAAGATTTGGAAAATATGATAAAAGCACCACTGGTGGGTCTCTGAGTTCTGAAATTTGAAAATTTCTTAGAACTCAAGTGGCTGGCCCCTGCAACTCTGCAGCCATGACAATGTCACAAAACGAATATACTGAGTGATACCGTGAAAGCTATGGATATCATTGGGATTACCATGAGAAAAAGAGAAAGAAGGAAAGTTGAGAGGGATGTGACCATTCAAAGAAGCTAAAGGAGATGATTGGTCTGTAGGCTAAACTCTATCACAAATAATACCTCCACACTGAGAAAATACAGATGAAAAAGACTACCAAGATGCAGGAAAAAAGGAACACTAAACGAAAGAACAATAAAAAGACTGCACCAGGATCAGTGCCTGTCTATCTGTTGGACAGAGAAGGACAGTCTCCAGTTAAAGCCGTTTCCTATTAATATTAACGAACAAAAACAAAAAGAGAAAGTGAGAAAATGGGAAGTCCCTCTGTCCAAAGTTTGAGCCCAGAGAGAAACAGAAGTATTAAGTTATTTGAGCAGGAAAGAGAAAGAAGGCATCAAAAAGGATGATTGCAAAACTCTGCTTTGTTGGAGATGGCTTTTTTTTTTTTGAGAGGTTTTTTGTGTTTTTTTTTCTTTTTTTTTTTTTTTTTTTTTTTTTTTTTTTCATAGCCATTGCGCTAACTGCTGGTCCTAGGAGATGGCTTTACTAGAAAACCAGCCTAAACACTGAAAGATTCTTTTTTTTTTTTCCAGAGAGGTTTTTGCTATAGGGCACGTGCGCTCGCCAGACAGATAGAGAGAGACAGAGAGATAGAAAGTGAGAAACCGCCCCCCAAGGGGGACGGCCATGCCACAATCCCTTCTCCTCCATTCTCCTCTCAGGATCTTGGGCAAGCACGCACATGCGCCTGGCATGAGTTTAACCCACCAGGTCTGGGACTCGAACGGCGGTCGACTACATGGAAGTTCAGCGACATAGCCATTACGCTAACTGCTGGTCCCAACACTGAAAGATTCTTTACACCAATGCTCTTACATTTCGAGAAGGCCCACATAATACATCCTGAACTGAGAGTCACATTTTGCCTGCTGATAGTTGATGTAAAGAAGAATGCCTCACCCTGCTATATAGAACTTTGAGGGTTATCACCAAAGGCACTGTCATTGATATGAACCTGAGCAAATTGTGCCTTGTGGCACAAGGAAGCAAAGTTATTTGGAGGAAATATGCCCAAGTTACCTACATTCCTGAAAACAATGAGTGCATAAGTGATATCTTACAGGTTTGATAGCAGTTTTATACAAGTAACTTCTTGCGATCTTTGAAGATAATACACTAATCTGGAAAACCACCATGACTGTGATGTTTCTGAGTGACAACAGCCTTACATGTCTATAGTTATCCAAAGATTATTTATTAAATTGTACAAAAATATTAATGTGGCCTGATTTTACAAAAAAGAAAACAAAGAAGAAAGAAAAAGAAAGAAAGAAAGAAGAAAGAAAGAAAGAAAGAAAGGAATGATGGAAGGAAGGAAGGAAGGAAGGAAGGAAGGAAGGAAGGAAGGAAGGAAGAAAGAAAGAAAGGAAGGAAGGAAGGAAGGAAGGAAGGAAAAAGAAAGAAAGAAAGAAAGAGAGAGAGATAAAACCACAGAGGAGAAAATAAAGACCACTGGTAAATCTTAGTACTCAGAGCTGAAGATTCTTAATATATTCATAGAAATGTTTGTACTGTCTATGTGAACATCCGTTTACATTTTATACAAGTTAGAAATTATACTGGGAATATGTCTCATGATATAATTTACATTATCCTTATTATTCCACTTAAACCAAGAATATGTAATTTTCTTATGTCAGAATTTGATACTATGCACTTTAACAGGCCATAAAAAATATTGTAATAAGCCCACTTAGGCATGCGGACAGCTGAAACATGAGGGCCCTACAAGACAATTTCTTAGGACACATCATTCGCATTCAGGAGCTGAGGAACCTTGCAGGAATTCAGTCACAACGTGTACAAAAGATGCACTTTGGGAGTCCCAAATGAGGGTGCTTGCAGAAAAGCTAACAAAGATAATTCAGAAGATGGAAATGATGTGTTGCCTGCCACGTAAAGCATGCTGACTCAAGTTTCAATACTGTGCCCAGTACTGCCTGTTCTCTTGAACACTCTATTCTTGCTTAATCTTGGAGGAGTCAGAAGCAGTCTTGAAAGTGGACAGATGATAAACCTTTCATTTTTCTGAAAAGGTGGGGAGAAGAGTAGGTTCAATTGGTCAGAGAGCTAAAAAGTTTGGCTTGTAAAAAGTAGATTGCTTGAGTACATATAAATGCAATAATTTTTTATTTCAAATGATTTTAACACTGAATTGATAATTAAGTATCAGGATCCTGCAAGGGATTTTGCCAAAAGATAGGAAAGGAAGGTACAACAGATTTATCAAAAACATTAGCAGAGGAGGTATTTCCTAATTGTAGCCTTCCAATTTCAACATCTTTAATAAACAATTAAAATAGTTTTGTGCTTGTTTATGTCTCTTGATATTTAACAGATGATCCCTTGAATCAATATGGCAAATTCCAAAGAGTGCAAGGGTGACACTATTTTTTTTTGTTTTTACTCTCAGAAAATTCATTTCTAAACTTCTAGAGAAAGTATTAAATCACTTATATTATGATAATAATTATCATTATCATGCTATTATGTCTTTTTCTTCTCAAACATTAGCAATACTTAGGTAGAGTTCTAAGTTTAAGACTTTTACATGATTTACAGCTTTAAAACAGAGATCACTGCTATAAATATTACATTGCTAAAGTTATATGGTATGTTCTGATTGTTGGTTGAAAAAATATTATTATTATTATTTTTAATTAGGGGCCAGCAGCCAATGTCGTTGTTAAGGTACTAGACTCCCATGTGGCCAGCTGTGTTTTGAGTTTCTGACCCAGTGGCTTGAAATGTGCACTGGGTGTGTGTGCATGCATGCCTAAAATCACGAGAGAAGAGTGGTGGATAGGGAGTTGCAGTGTGGTCAAACCCCCCACCCCCACCCCAGGAAGTGATTTCTTGCTTTCTTTCTTTCAGTCTTTCTGGTGAGTGCCTATGCTTTACAGCAAAAATCACCAAAAAATAAATAAATAAATAAGTAAATAAATAAAAATAATGGAAAATATGAAAATGTTTTTCTTCAGACTAAAGCCTACTCAGTCATGGGAACCAGCAGTTAGCGTAATGGCTATGTCGCTGGACTCCCAAGTAGTTGACCACGGTTCGCGTCCTGGACCCGGTGGCTTAAAACTCACGCTGGGCACATGTGCGTGCGTGCCCAAGATCCCAAAAGGAGAATGGAGGGGAAGGGATTGCGGCATGACCATCCCCCCCTGGGGGGGGTGATTTCTCACTTTCTGTCTCTATGTCTCTTTCTATCTGTCTGGCGAGCACACGCACCCTATAGCAGAAAAAAAAAAACACTAAATCCTATTCACTCTGAACTAACATTTATTTTATGCTTACTCTCAGAGAATCACTCTGCAATCATAACTTAATGGATTCTGAAATAAATGAACTCCTATCCTCAAAAGGTTATGAACCAATAAGGAAAGAGAATATATAAACAACTACATGGAATCAAAGAAGAAGGAGTTTTTGATGAGGGCAGTGTGGGGCCTTGAAATTCAGAAAATGAGATATGTATGTTCAGAAGCCATCAAAATTAATCTTTTGGAGCTAACTAGAGAAGTGATCTACAGTTTGATAAATACAATAATTTTTATATTCAGGACCAGCAGTTGGCGTAATGGCTATGTCACTGGACTCCCATGTAGCCGACCGTGGTTAGAGCCTCAGACCCCAGTGGCTTTAAACACATGCCAGGTGCGTGTGCGTGCGTGCCCAAGATCCCAAGAGGGGAATGGAGGAGAAGGGGTTGTGGCATGGCCATCACCCAAGGGGTGATTTCTCGCTTTCTGTCTCTCTCAGTTTTTCTGGCAAGTATACACATCCTATAGCAAAAACCTCTCCAAATAATAATAATAATAAGTTTTATATTCTCTCAGCTACTGTGATTAAGAGACATCCTGGAAATTACACATTTTTTTATTTTGAATTTATACATAGTTCTTAACATGCATTGACAGGCATTCCTTTTGCATTATCTGCTCATTTTTTGTTTGGTTTAAAACCTTCATGTTTCATGATGAATCATCACTTTTGATATTTAGCTTGAGCCCAGATTAGTACATAGAATAAATATTTCCTCCAACATAACTTGGCAAAATAAATTATTCTTACATAGTTTCATTTGGAGAAATGAAGCGTGGTGTACATTATTCCCTAAGCAGTGAATATATAAAACCTCTCTGTACCTTTGTGTTCTTCGAGGGTATTAAGGATGCCAAAGCTATTTTTAAGAACATGTAAAACTAACTGCTTTTGAACACAGCTCAGAAACGAATGATTCTGGTCTACTGAGAAATACTGTTCTCTGGCACAAAACCTGGTATACTTCCTGAAACAGGAGAATTTTTATTGGTGGGGAATGTTAAAAATGTAACCTCAATATGGTGCCATTTTTCACCTTAAAAATTACTTTTCAAAAAGTGACATGTTTCAGAGGCTACTTCTACCCCATTGGAAAAGGTCATATTTTCTTAGCATAAGTAGTATATTCCAATAGAATCTGAGTCTACAAAACATATAAATTAGGAGATGATTATTCACACCACAACTCTTCACTGCAGGGGTCCTTTAAGAATCTCCTGGCAATTTTAAGTAATTATTTACAGGTCATTAGCTACTTCACAGAGAGACTAGAGGGAGCAGAGAGCCTTAATGATAAAAACATCTAAAAATCAACCAGAGATAAAGAATAAAATATTTTAGAATTTGGAGGGGATCTAAAGGACCAGGTGTAAAGCATCTTACTTCTGAAGGTAAGAGTTTAGAGCAGATAATTGAATTGCCTGATGTCATCCAGCCAGTTACATGCATGGGCAAAGAAAAAACTTAAGTTTTTTTAGATCCACTGCTTAAAAGCCTATTCATTACATCAAAACCAGGTATATCGAGTTTAGTGTTCAGAAACGTGATCATTAAGAGGCATTTCAGTGAGCTATCTGATGCAGAGTGAAGAATGAAGACTAGTAATTTTCAACCTTGATAAATTTAAAATTGCCAATTTTATCACATGCTTTATCAGAACAAAATCTAGGGCCAAGAAGTTGAGCAGAGAGAATGCATAAATAGTGCTCAAAAGTTTATCATTAAAATACTTTTGTTGGGGCCAGCAGGTGAGTTGGTTAAGATGCTGGACTCCCACTTGCTTTCTCTCTCTCTCTCTCTCTCTCTCTCTCTGTGTGTGTGTGTGTGTGTGTGTGTGTGTGTGTTCTGTCTGTCTGTCTCTCTCTAGACAAATTGAATAAAAATAATAATTAAATACAATTAAATAAATAATTACTATATATATATAATTTGAGAATCTAAGGAGTAGCCCAAGGAATGCACTAAATCATTCTCTAGTTGATAGTCTAAACTAAACTCTATTAATTTCAGGGACAAATCAGTGCTCTGGAAAACAAGCAAATAGAGGCTGTGAGAGGACGTGATAGTGACTGGGGAAGGAGATTCTTTAAACAGAAGCATCCTGGGTGGCGTTTCTGAGCAGAGAATAATTGAGCTGAGTGTTGAGCCTAAAGGGAAGAAGGAAAACCCCATCAAGGGCTGGCAGAAGGGCATCCTCCTGCTCAGTTTGTGTTCTCTAGAAAGTGAACCTCAGTCACTTTGACTTTCGTGTTAAGAATATTTTGAGGAATAACCTTGGGATCAACTTTTGTGGGAGAGCAGAAGAGGAATTAAGATCAGGCTATTAAAAAAATAAATAAACAAAGCAACCATATAGACAACCCAAAAGCCACACATGAGGATCTTCAGCATTAAAATAGCCCATAGGAGATGTTTCACTTTATACGAAAATGGTGGAAATGCCTTTGCTTCCATTAGTCTTTAGATGTGGGCCACCCTGAGAAGACAAGTTTTGGTGAGCTGTGAGGAAAAATTTTACTAGAGAACAAGTGAAGCACAGAGGAAGTTTTCACATAGGCATATAATCAGCAAATGAAGGCAATGCAGAGCAAATACTCCTGATACGGGCAGAATTTATATATGAGAAATAAAAGCAAAAAATACGTAAGTGAGCCGTATGAAGATCGCAGTCTTGTTTTATATCAAAATCTTGACACAGTAACACCTAAAGGGTGTAAGTGATTTGTAACCACAGTCTGGTATAACATGGAGTGATATTGGGGGAAAATTTGTACCAAGCAAGAGACCAAAATAATACTAAACACCAGTTGCTAATCTATGTCTTATATAGTCTTCACCATAATCTTACCTGGTCTCGATTTTATGGATAAGGGACATGAGAGGCCAAGTGAGTAATAAAATCCCCATAGCCAGAGAACAGAAGAGATAGAATATTACACCAAGATAACACCACGAGCAATACCTCGATGACTATGCATTTCAGGCAAAGGAGTTTGGATTTAATTCTTTAAAAAAACAAGGAGCTGTTGTAGGTTTTTGACTAGATTACAGGACTATTTCATCAATAATTGTGCCCCATTAGGTTATGGGTAAGTTAATAAAGGCAGCCTCAAAATATCTTTCCAGAATTTCATGAAATAAGATGTGACCCTTTTAACCTCCAAATGAATACATCTAGAAGGTTTAGATGAAGAAGACTGATCCTTCAACAGCCTTTCCATTGAAACTACCATTAGTGTAGCCTGTTTACATGTTCATTCTGAGAAGCTCTTTTCTTTTGTTCCCCAGTGTTTTATCATTGTTATTTATACTCATTGAAAAGCCAAAGACAATATAGGATATCTTGGCACTCACCATTTTGACTAAGTTCTCCCTTCATGGCCAATATCAATTTAAATAATGGCATAAATATATGAATATCACTATAAAAAGACATGAACAAAATGTTTAATAATAAGTTATATTAATTATAGGTTATCATATATTTATTCTCAACAGACAAATGAGAGTAGAATTTCTGATGAACACTTGGGAGAAAATATTCATTAAATGAACTTTGAATCCAGAAGCTCAACAGTTAAGAGGGGAATAAAATTGCACCAGTTTGTGATTCTGCTTCTGGTTCCTGAATTACATAGCAAAAACTAGGTCTCATTCTGCAAAAATTTAATTTTCTGTGAATATAGAAAAAAAAAAAAAGTAGGAACCAATAGGACCAGGACAAAAATCTATTCTCATTTAACCTGATTTACATTTGTATATTTTCCTAAATCTAGATTATTGACTTCTACTTCCAGGCAAGATGGAAGACGAGGGATCACATTTACTCTCCCACCTGAAACATCAAAAAATGGGCAAAATATTTGTAAAAGGTCAGTTGAGAAGTGGACATTAACCAAGAAAGGACTATAGTCTCTTAGAGACAAGAACATGGTATGAGACCTATGGTCACCACTACTCATACTGCCTATGAGGGCTTCCGTACTGGAATGAGAAACACAGGCCGAACTAGAAGGGTATTCTCAGCTATGAAGGCATATGAGTCCAGGGAAGCCAAGAAACCCTACAGAACACACCCACTGTGTCTGTCTGGGCTTTGCCCTTTGCTGCCTCAGAATCTCCACTGTGGCCATAAATACTAACCTTTACCCTGTTGAGTGTTTCACTGTCAATCCCATGAAATAATGTAACTTTCAAAGTGGACAATACAATTATGTCCTCTTTCTTTCCAGTCTGGGTCAGACATTCTGGTCTCTATTTTAAGACCTTGCTCACTTAAGACTATATAAATGCTGAGAAGACAAAATAGCAAATGTGCCCTGCAAGCATGAATTAGATACAGGAAGTAATGCCAGAGTCCTTCCTGTGTGGGAGTACTAGGTGTTTTATGCAGCTGACCTCAGTAAATCCCAAGACAACACCACAAGATAGGTATTGTTATCAGATTCCATTTCACAGAGCAAGCATAGAAGATTTAGGGATGTGAGTTGATTTTCACCTATCTAATGAGTGGTGATGTCAGAATTTGATAAGTTACAACTACTTAAATCAGAATAGTATCCATCCTGTAGACCTGCCTCTCAAGCTACCACAGCATTGACTCTGTAGTAGACAAGGAGAAAGAATGATTCCAAATACATTCCCATGACTGCAAAAACAATTCAACAGTAAGTAAAAGACAGCTTTCCTACCAACACTTATAATTCCTGTAGCATTGGATCCAGTGCCTTACACAGATAACATACTACTAAGACGTTTCTTATCTTTTAAAAAACTAGAATACATGATAACCTAAGAAAGATTCATTGAGACAGGACAATTTCTTATTCTTCAAAGAACCCCTACCCTTCAACTAATGTATAGTGAAACATTCTGGCCCTCTAAATGCAGTGTGGATAAAATCATAGGAACAAGTTTAGAATCATGAAATCATCTGTATTTCTTTTTCACACCAATGGAATTTCAACCTGTGGAAAAGACACCGGTTCTAAACAGCTTAGAATGTGATTGGGCACTTAGACCATCATCTGAGTATCACTAACATTACAGAAAAAGAAAGAGAAACACGCAGCTGGTAGTCCACAATTCAAGGACTGAATGATAAAGCGGCTTCCTGACAGATGAATAGCAAGGGCCACCTAGTCCTAGTGTGACAATCAAAAGGGATATTGTGGCGCAGAACAAGTCCCTGCAGGTTAATGAAAGGGACAGAAAAACCTGGAGGGGAAAAGGTAGCAGAACTGACAAAAGGGCTGAGCGATAAAATGTACAGAAATACTGAGAGGGCAGCATATCTCTCTAGGAGGCCACAAAAAAGGTGACTAGTAGACACTTGATCACAGTCTATAACTTCAAGTTAAAAATATAAATGAAGTAAGGGAGTTATTCACAATCTCTGAATATAGTAGGGAAGAGATCAGTGCCCTAGAGCTAAAAGCAAAGCTACTTTCAACTTATATTTGTGGGGCAAAAAGGTTTTTTTTTTTTTTTTTTTTTAAGTACTTCGAACAATTGGACAATAGGCATAATTCTCAAAGGAAGTCCATGATTGGCTCTTACTACAGACACTCTATCAAAGGTCAGAGAAGACATCAGCCAGACCCAAGGACTAAGTTGCTATCACTAAGATAGGAGTAGTTAAAATAGTCCTTTTTTTCAAATAGCAAAAATTTTATAACTTTAATCATTATTTTTGCAAATATTGTGCTTGCTTGATTGAACAGGGTAACTCTTTCAGTATCTTTGAAGATTAGTACAATTCAAGTTTGAGTATGAATAATTGGTGACCAAGCATTGAATCATTGAATACTCAATGCATATAGAAAGACTCTGTGTAATGGAAAGGTATTTTTTTTAATTTTTTTTTTTTTTTACAGGGCACATGCACTAGCCAAAAAGACAGAGAGAGACAGAGAGATAGAAAGCGAGAAATCTCCCCCCCTTTTTTTTTTTTTTTCTTTTTAAGTACTTCAAACAATTGGACAATAGGCATAATTCTCAAAGGAAGTCCATGATTGGCTCTTACTACAGACACTCTATCAAAGGTCAGAGAAGACATCAGCCAGACCCAAGGACTAAGTTGCTATCACTAAGATAGGAGTAGTTAAAATAGTCCTTTTATTCAAATAGCAAAAATTTTATAACTTTAATCATTATT
This sequence comes from Tupaia belangeri chinensis, assembly GCF_000334495.1. Lineage (NCBI taxonomy): Eukaryota > Metazoa > Chordata > Mammalia > Scandentia > Tupaiidae > Tupaia > Tupaia belangeri. Next base: position 1,618,698 of record NW_006159649.1, read on the forward strand.
TTTGCAAATATTGTGCTTGCTTGATTGAACAGGGTAACTCTTTCAGTATCTTTGAAGATTAGTACAATTCAAGTTTGAGTATGAATAATTGGTGACCAAGCATTGAATCATTGAATACTCAATGCATATAGAAAGACTCTGTGTAATGGAAAGGTATTTTTTTTAATTTTTTTTTTTTTTTACAGGGCACATGCACTAGCCAAAAAGACAGAGAGAGACAGAGAGATAGAAAGCGAGAAATCTCCCCCCCAGGGGGGATGGCCATGCTGGAATCCCTTCTCCTCCAGGGATCTTGGGCACACATGCACACGTGCCCAGTGTGAGTTTAAGCCACTGGGTCCAGGACTCAAACCGTGGTTGGCTATATGGGAGTTCAGCGACATAGCCATTACACTAACTGCTGGTCCCGACTCTATGTAATAATGGCTTATACATAGTTAAGGCTACCTCTATAGATTTAGTAATCATATATTTAGTTTATCATAGTTCCTTTGAATATAAACTAATAACTATGCCAATGTAATAATATAGCTAAACTCCACTGTATTCATTACCTACTCTGTTTTGAAATAGTTATCTATTCTATACGTTCAGGATAAAAAATAATAAAAATAAAAACTCAGCTTACTAGTACTTTTCTTTTGAAAATATTTGCGCACCAAAGCATGGCGAATTGCAAAATATGTCAACTAGAAATGGATGAATTAAAAATGTGCTTCACTCCTTAAATGGATGCAGATGAATTTTGGCTATAAGAAAAAATTTTCATAATCGCTTTTTTAAAGCAAGTAACTTGACCTTTGGGGAACTTATATAGATATATAACATCAATGTATGCTATTTATCATAGAGTTCCTAATCTTTTATTTCTTTCAAACTATACCAAAACAATCCAAATCTTCTTCCTTTCTTATAACTCATATCTTTGGAAATTCTTCCTTGTTTTGTCTTAACTTTAAATAGCATAAAATAATAATACTGGTGTCAGCAGGTGCAATGGTAGTTAAAGGTGCTGAACTACCACATGATTGACCATGGGATGAGTCCCAGACCTGAGGGCTTAAAATCACACCAGGCACATGTTGTACCAAACTCATAATAGAAGAATGGAGGAGAAGGGACTGTGACATGATCATTCTCTTGGAAGTGACTTCTCACTTTCCCTCTCACTGACTCTCTCTGGTGAGCACAAGCACCCTGTGGCAAAAAATCTTAAAATAATAAGTACTTTTCTATTTGCAAGATATACAACATCAAAATTAATCTTCAAAACAACCATATGACTAAATTATTATTATTTTCTAATTTTGTCACTGAAAGATTTGTAAACAGGGGTGTTTACAACTTGTCCATGATTTTATAATTATTTGAATAACAGGGCTAGAACGTGAATTTAGGCATTTTTTTATACCAATATCCGTACTTTATAATAGTCTGTTAAATTTTCTCACATTAATGCCATAGATACTAATTCCTATTCCAGGAAATATATTTAATTACATTTCCATCTCCTTAAAGTAATAATGGCTTTTTGAAATTAGGAATAATTTCTCTTTAATCTCCAAACCCCAGTGCAATATCTAACATACAGTAGAAAATAAACAATGAATAAATAATGCTTACTGCTATGGCTTGAATGTTTTTATTCCCTACAACATTCATGTGTTGGAAATTTAATTCCCAAGTGCAACCAGGTTGGGAGGTGGAGCCTAACTGAAGTTGTTTTGGTCATGAGGACTCTGTCCTCATTAAGAGAATAATGCTTCTATTAGAAGGGCTTGTGCGAGTGAGTTTACTCTCTCCTGCTCCTCTGCCATGTGGGAACACATAGAAAAGGTCTTCACCAGCTACAGGGCCTTAATCTTGGACTTGCTTAGTCTCCAGAAATGTGAGAAGTAAATGTCTCCTCTTTATAAATGACCCAGTCTCAAGCAGTCTGTTATAGCAGCCTAAAAAGGACTGACAGTCACTATAAACCTGAAATAGGAAATTGTTTATTCTTCACTATATTATAGGTAAAACTTCCTTTCCTTGGGATTATGATGGAACTTGTCCTTTTAGAAAGTATTTGTTTTAACTGATGATACCTTCTCTCTAACCTTGACGTGATCCTTCAGGTGTGGTCACAAGATTGTATAATAGAATAATGTCTTTGGAGTGCACAAGTAATTTCTTTCTCTTTTTTAAATTCCTCTTTCTTTCCTTCTTTCTTTCCTTCTTTCTTTCTTTCTTTCTTTCTTTCTTTCTTTCTTTCTTTCTTTCTTTCCTTCTCTTTCTTTCTTTTTTCTTTCTTTCTTATTTTCTTTCTTTCTTTCTCTCTTTCTTTCTTTCTTTTTCCCTTTTCTTTCTTTACAGTCATTCACTGTACATCAATACATATACAAAATGAGATTTTCATAAAGAATACATTGCATATTGACTCAATTAAAGATATTACTGTACATGTTATCATCAACAAATAATTTTCTATTTCTTGTTTCTTATATATATTTTTCCCCCTAGATTCTCTACCTCGCACCCTCTGCCAATTCCCCCCTTCTCCCATACGTCTATGGTTGTTTTTCATGCCTTTTTTTCACATTTTATGGATTCACTAAGGACCTTAATTAATTTAAAATTTTTCAATAGCCAACCCAGCTGATATATACTTATCTATGTATGCATGTCTGACTTTAGGCGTAAACCTCAGGGAGTAAAGTGAACATACTATAGAGTAGCACTTCACTGGGGCTATATAGATTACTGCAGTTACTAAATAGGTATTAATAGGCATTTTTAAAGCATTTTTTAATTTCAGAAAAAAACAGTTTTAGTTTTAATAGATTAAAAATTTTAAAAATGTTAAGAGAAATTTGCTTAAAACTTAAAGCCAGGAAAAACATTAGGGTTCAGTTCAAATAGTAGGTAGATGAACCTATCAACAGTTCAAGAGAAGACAAAAATTCTTAAATATGAAAATCAAAACATTGAAGAAAATCAGTAATTTTTTAGTCTAAAGTCAAAAAAATTATATTTCACTAGTTCAGATTCATGTAGTTAAAATCTCTATTCTATTGAATTTGCAGTGTTACTGTGGTCTGATCTTTCCATTTAAATTCTGGATGTTAACATTCACAAGTAATTATTTCAAATTCTAATTCTTTAAGACTTTTCTGAAACCAGGTAGTTTTCTAAACTACATTGGGTGAAAACTTTCTGATATTAAAAAAATGATGACGTAGATGTAGTTGTTATAGTGGCAAACAGCCTAAAAAGGGCAAAAATAGGTAGGCACTCAGTAACCAGGTGTAGTCTGGATCCTTACTGGAGTTCGATGTTGGTCTATTAACAATCAAGGATACCAAGTCTCTGTTCTCTAGTGGTGTCAAGTCCAGTGGGAGGACAGATAATTAGAAGACAATGTGCTCTGTGCTACAATAACGGTGTAAAGAGAGTATTATGAGAACACAGAAAAAGGAACAATTAACTGTCCAAGGACAGTGTAACCTCAGATAGGCTCATTTAGAAGAATAATTAATAAAACACCCATACTTTTTGGAGGAGAAGGTAACATTCCTTATGAATTCATTAGGCAAAAACAATACTAAAAGCCCAGAATTTCCCGCAAGCTAACTTTCACTGTAGCACAGTCTCCAAAGCACAGAAGCACTTTTCTTTAGTATTAATTTTATCATATAATTTATAAGCAACCAAGTCCCCAGATACATGGGCCAAAATTAATAAAAAAGGTTGTTGAACCTTTATGATGAAATGCCAATGTCTCTGACTTAAAAAGGACCAAACTTCTCATCAGAGAACAATGACTTTGACTAACAACATGTTTTGAGAATGGATCCCATGAGTCTTAATTTTATGAAATGCTTCACATTTCGGCTCAGTGCCACCACTGATTTTTATCTGAATTCATATGTTAAAATAAAGTAAATGTAAATATCAGCAAAGAAATAAAGGGAGGAGTTTTGTAATGAAAAAAGAGACCACATTTCAAACATCTTAATAACACAAGTAAGTGCTATGAGAATGTCACTGGAATTCATTGTGTTTACATAGCTTTACCTCAACTCTTCCTGGGTTTATGTTTTGTGGATTTAGAGAAAATTTCATAAAATTAAACAAATGTCTAAAGAGTATTGAGGAAGATTATATTTTTGTCTTTTGAATTTTAAATTATGGAGAGATTATTTTTTAAAATGTGTCTTTGAAACCCATATGATATACAACATCAAGTGCAAAACCTAATGTAAACTATGGACCCTGAATGATCATGACACGTCAGCATGAGTTGATCAATTGTAGCAAATGTACTACTTTGACAGGGGATATTGATAATGCATGAGTGAAGGCAGGCAGCATATGGAAAATTGTTATACCTCCCTTCTGATTTTTCTATGAACCAACAATTGCTCTAAAACAATAAAATCTTAAAAATTAAAAAGGAAATAATGGGCCAACAGGTGGTGTGGAAGTTAAGGCACTGGGTCCTACTGCTAGATTTGAATCCTGGACCCAGCAGCTTAGAAATTACACCAGGCATGTGTGCGTGCATGGCCAAAATCCCTAAAAGAGCATGGATGAGAAGGAATTGCAGCCCATGACAGAGTGATTTAGAAGGCCACATTCCACATGGCTGCCTATGGGTTGAATCCCTGCTCTTGCAGCTTGATGGGACCAGCAGATGGCTTAATGGTAATGTCACTGGATTCTTACATGGTGGACCATGGTTCAAGTCCCAGGACCAGCAGCTTGAAACTCACTCTGGTTGTTGACATGTGCGTGCCCAAAATCTCAAGAGGAGAATGGAAGAGAAGGCATTGTGGTGTGATCAATCCCTCCCCCCGCCAGAGATGATTTCTTGCTTTCTGTCTCTATGTCTCTCCAGCGAGTACACATGCTATATAGCAAAAATCACTCTAAAAAGGAAAAAAAAAAAAAAGGAAAAGAAAAATGCATCCGAATTTTGTGCATGCCCCAAATTTCAACAAGATGGAAAAATGGAGGAGAAGGCATTGCAGTATGACCATGGCCCACTGGAAGTACTTTTTTATTCTCTCTCTCTCTCTCTTTCTCTCTCTCCTTTCTCTCTCTCTCTACTCTCTCTCTCCATCCCTCTCTCCCTTTGTCTTTCTCTAGTGAGCACATCTTCCCTCTGGAAATTGAAAAACATGTATCTTAGTAGCCTTCCTTTCCCATTTCTGTGCCTGATTTTGTGTGTGTGTGTGTGTGTGTGTGTGAAGAAAAGTGGTTTGACCACCATTTGCTTTTATAATTTATTTCTACATATAGAAAATTGAGACTTTATATGTTACCAATTTCTTGTCTGTTCTTGAAGAATCATAGCAGCATCTCCTAAACCACAGAGTAAGTGAACCATGATATCTGAATAATATTTTTCAAAAATTACTGCAATGCTTTGAGCTTTTTCAAAATTTTGGTGATAAATTTATTTTCTAAAAGTTTCTATTGCATTAAGATAGATCATTTGTTTTAAAATGCAATGATAATCTGTTTGATACATATGCTGGAAGAGTTATTAAGGTCATTCAAAAACTGCTGTGCTGTTTGGTTGGTTTTGCTTTTTTTCTGATTTGCTAGAAAGTGTGTGTACTCACTGTAGAGAGACAAGGCAGGTGAAAATAAGAAAGCACCTCCATGGAGGATGGTCATAACAATCTCTTCTCTTTCATTTCTCCTTTGGGATTTTGGGCACACATGCCCATCATGTTTAGTAATCATTACTTGTTCGCTGTACACAATGCATTACCTTTCTCTGTATACATATAATTTTATTTCATCCCTACTGCAACCTTATGAGTTAGGTATTAGGATTGTCTCAATAATGAGAGGCTAAAACTAAGACATAGAGAGAAGGGTACTGACTTGCCAAGAACATAGAAATGATAAATTCTGTCTCAGGCAGGATTTCTATCTGGGTCTTTCTGATTCTATGCACCAAATCTTGCCTCTTAACCATGATTTCAGGTGTAGCACTAAGAGCAAGCTTCCATTCTTTATTGTTCTGTATTATCCAGATGTTGGCCTAAAAGTTTAATTCATAGATAGTAAAAATGACATATATTTCCAATCATAAATCATTTAAACTTGTAATAGCATATGTATAGTGAGACTCATTCTGGTTCTACCACCATATTATCCATCACAAATAACAAACACCTGGAATATAAGTAAACTTATAATGTATATATTTCTCAAATCATTGAATATTAGTGGACTAACAACAACAACAAAAAGAAAGAAAGATAAAATATACTCACCCTCAATTCTATGGTATTTATGAAAGTGGATATAGAGGCCTGGGTTTATAAGCAGAGACCAAATGAATAATTATGTAACATAACAATAAAATTCAATCAAACCATTGCCTGTGGAGGTCGTGTGTTCCAACTGCTGGTGACTAGGACTGCTACATTAGAACACTTTGATGTGTACTCTGCACTTAATAGTGACTTAGAAGTCTATACTACCCTGAACAGGTAGTTTAATTATATACAGAAAATTAAATGATGGAGCTTAAAAAGTTCTCAAATACAATAAGTGAGTTGACCCTAGGCACTTGTTTTTTGTTTGTTTGTTTTTACAGAATTATTTATTTAATTTTATTTATCATGCTTTATTAATATGCTATAGGGCATGTGTGTTTACCAGAAAGAAAGACCAAAACAGCAGTTCTGGGACTCGAACCACGCTCAACCATGTGGGAGTCCAGTACCATATGTGAGTCCAGTGCCCCAACCACCATACCACTTTCTGACTCTGGCACTTGATTCTTAATGTTGCTCTCCACCTTCTCTCAACCTTCATACTCTACTGTGGCTATGTAGACTTGATCAGAAGGATGAATTTTAAAAACAGTCTTTCTGGAACCAGTAAATGGTGTAATGGTTATGTTGACCTGGCAGTTTAAAACTCACACTGGACATGTGTGCACACCCAAGATCCGAGAGGAGAACGGAGAAGGGATTGCAGTGTGGCCATCCTCCTGAGCCATGATTTCTCACTTTCTGTCTCTCTGTCTCTATAGCAAATGCATGTGCCCTATGCAAAAATATCTCAAAAAAAAAAACTTCCTTAAATGACTGAAATAGAGATAAGTTATGATATATCTTGCCACAAGATGTTCACTGTACAACCCTTCTTTATAACCAACACAAAATTATGATCAAAGAAGCTGACTCTTCTTAGATTTTCATCAGTTGCTTCATTCCCTCCACCAAAGACTATCTTTCCAAATTGTCTGTTTTATATATGATAGACAATATTCCCTAAGGCATTTCATCTTATAGGAACCTAACCCTCCAGTGCTGAGAGACGCATCTCAGTACGTTGAAGCAGGGGTGGTGCCTGTATGATGTTCCTGACTTGCCAGCTCAGGGTGGAAGTTGCTTATTAAAAATTCCTTACTGACTTGTATTAATATAAATGAGTAGGTAGAGAACATAATCCTGCACAAAGTACAAATTTTTATTCAAATAATTCTATTAGCATAATTATCTTTTTTTGAAGAAATTAAATGTACATTATTATACTTGATGTGCCACAAATTACAAAAGCAAAAATTGTACTTGTAAGGTTCTGCAGTTCTCCAGTAATTAACCATATTGCACCGTGGAAACGAAAATTAAATACATAAATTAAACCAGTGGGGGAGATAATAACATTGTGAAGGGGGTCTCGATTTAGAACAGTGTATATTGTACCTGAGGCTCAGCCTCTGAAAAGCCACTGCAGACTTGGTCACATAAGTATCAAACCAGGTTTCCCAGAGATCTGAGCTTGTGAGTGAAGCTATCATTTGGCACTTCTCTAAAGAAAAATTCTATCTCCGATCAAATAGTGCTTATGCAAATAGGCCTCTCTTGCCTACTTTCTGAACATTGTTCAGCCTCTTAATCTCTGTGATACTTGGGGTGTGAATTGAGTAGTAAGGTGTTCCATAAATTCAGAGCTATAGTTAATTTCCTTTTCAAACAAAATGGAACTTTGAGCTCTTACTTCTCTGAAGATGCACACAGAGACATAACAAGGACATTCACCATTCCTCTTACTGGAAGCAAGTTTCACTTGAACTTTTAATATTTGTATTAGCTATATTTAGTGATAATTGCTCTCCAGTTGACAAGCCAGGGACCACTCTTTCTATCAGCTAATGCTACTTATTTCAATGGGAAGATCAAACTGATGCTAAGCTTAAAAGGAAAAAGAATAAAGGAAAACTCAAAGTCCCCATAGTACTTACATCCTTGCTATATAGCCATTCTTTCTGATAAGATGGGAGGTAGGTAACAAAATAGGAATAGATACTAGGTTCTTTCTGTTCAAGTCCCAGTCACAGAGTGAAACTCAGCTTAAACACAGTCTCTGACTACAAAGACAATATGGGAAGGGATGGGTGGCTTTCTTCTTGGAAATGTTGGCACCACAGCCTCATCTGATAGTCCCCAGATATACCCAGTCAGTAGATTATTGTCTTAGCCACATGACTTTTCCTATAAAATGTGTGTTACTAGAGTAGAAGCTAGGTTGTGGTGTAAACTCCTTACCATCAAGTAGACTTTCTCTTCATTTTAGTTTAATGTAATACCGATGGGAAGGGGCACCAAGGGTAAAGATTTTTTGGCTCATTTTATTGCTCACGAGAAAGCATCTGTCATTAAGGAGGTAAAAACAACCAGTGCTAACACAGTGGATGAGTGGTGGCAAGAACTCAGACTCGTCAAGTCTGATCTAAATGTTGCTGCTGCCTATTGCCCAACTTGCTGGTGACAGAGACCAACACTGACATTGTGATACAGCACTAAATCTCAGTGTGATCCACCCGCCAATTATGGGTCAACCAGCCAATTAATGACCAATTGAGTTTCTTGAACACCTTTAATCCTGAAAGGGTCAGAGATTTCTTTTTCCTGTAATCACATATATTCTGCATTTGGATTTATTTGCCTTTCCTGTCCAAAGGACTATTATTGGTGAGCTTTCAGAGTCTTTGATGCAACAGCATGGGATTCTGCATGACATAATATTGCATTAATATAAGAAGCACCATTTACAGCAAAGAAAGTTTGGCAGTACACATGTGGCCACAGTGTCCACTTGTCACATCACATACTGTTGACCTAAAAAAGCTAGAGAATAAATTTTGAAGGCACAGCTGAGGTACCAACTTAAAGATGATATGTTATAAATATGGGGACTATCCTCCAGGATATAGGTAGTATACACTTTATATCAATAATCCTTATATGGTTATAGTGTTTGCAATTGCTTTGACAAGAATGTTTGTGTCCCCTCCCCCCAAATTCATATATTGAAATCTAAAAATTAGTAAAATAGAATTAGGAGATGGAGCTTTTAGAAAGTCATGAAAGCAGAGTTCTCATAACTAAAAATAGTGCCTAAAGAGGCCCCTGAAAGCTGCCTTGTCTTCTTCCATCATAAGAGGACACAGTAAGAAAGTGCCATGTAAGAACCAGGAAGCCAGCCCTCCTCTAATACTGCATCTTCCAGTGCTTTGGTCATGGACATCTCAGTGACCTGAACTGTGAGAAATAAATATCTGTTGTAAGCCAGTTAAACTACTTGTAGGATTAGAAGAGGTCTTTGCTGTGATTGCATCAAAGTCCAGCTTCTCCCTGCAATTATTCCTTCTTTCTTTAGTCTCCCGTAAGTGTTGATTCAAAAGAAAAACAAAGTTACTCTACATAACCATCCCTGATTCTGCTTCCCAGGGAAATTTTCCTACAGGAATGATATTACAGAAATATTCCTACAAGAATGATATTACCCAATTCTCTCCTGGTTTCCTAAATTCCTCATACAGTTTTCTACAGAGTGGTTTGAAACAACAGAAATTTACACTCTTCGAGTTCCAGATGCTAGAAATTAAAAACAAAGGTGTTGGCAGGGATAATTACTGTTGAAGGCTCTAAAAACAAAACCATTCCATGCTTTTCTTCCAGCTGCTAATGGTTGCTGGCAATTCTAGGCTTACGGTAGCTTATAAATGTATTAACGCTCGTCTCTGGTTGCATTTTTATATGGTATTCTCTTATGTCGGAATTTCTCTTCAAAGAACACCAGTTTTGAACGAGGTACCACTCTAATACTCTATGACTTGATTTTAACTTGATTTCATCTACCTGTCTCTAAGTAAGATCATTTTCTGAGACCTTTGTAGGCATTAATTTTTGAGAGACACTCTTCAACCCAATTCACTATTACAGAATAAAAGAAAAACTGATAATGTCAATCAATGTAAACAAAGTATTTGACACATTTGATATCCATTCATGCTTTAAAAAAAATTATTTAGCTAGCTAGAGGAACATTTTTGTCCTGGTAAAGGACATCTACGTAAAGCTTACAGCTAATATTATACTTAATGATGGACTATTAAATATTTCCCTAACATACAGAAAAAAAGCAAAAGCATCCATTTCACTTATTTTCAGCACTATAGTGAAAACTTTCAGCCTCTTTAGTGTTTTTGTTAATGAACTTTATTGTTCCCTTAGGAAAATCATAAGAAATCTACAAAATATTAGGAACCAGCAGTTAGCGTAATGGCTATGTCGCTGGATTCCCACGTAGTCGACCGCAGTTTGCGTCCCGGACCCAGTGGCTTAAAACTCACGCCAGGCGAGTGTGCCTGTGTGCCCAAGATCCCAAGAGGAGAGTGGAGGAGAAGGGATTGCGGC
>NW_006159649.1:1629486-1639057 GCF_000334495.1 Tupaia belangeri chinensis
TGCACCCTATAGCAAAAAACTCTAAAAAAAAAAAAAAAAAAAAGAAAGAAATCTACAAAATATTAGTAAAACTGAGGTAATAAAACGTGTGTCAGATGTAAAATAAATATAGAAAACTAATTTGCATTTCCATTTAATCCCAGAAAAGGAGTGAAAAATAAAATTAAATTTATACCACTATCATTTACAGTAAAAACACAAAATACTACAATAAAATTAATATCTGTGTAACAATTTTATACTACACTGACAATTAATATATAATATATATGAAGACAAAAGTTTAAATAGATCATGTTTATTAATTAAAAGTCTCAGTATTGTTAAGCTCTGAATTCTACTCTAAATGATATTTAGATTGAAAAAATTTCAGTTAATAAGCTCCCTGGCTTTTTTTCCTCAGAAAACTTGATAAAATAATTGTCATAAAATTGAATACTTATACCACTTGATGTATTAGTCAAGGTTCTTCAGAAAAAAAAAACTGATAGAACACACACACACACACACACACACACACATACACACATAAAAGGGAAATTATTATGGGTGGGCAGGCTGAAACATTACACAATATGCTCTCTGCAAAATGGAGAACAAGAAAGCTAGTTGTATAATTCAATCTGAGCTTGAAGGCCTGAGAACCAGAAGAGTTGATGGTATAACCCTCAGTTTGAGGTCCCAGGACTAAGAAATGTGGAGGAATGGAGAGTGGCAAGTACTGGTAAAGTACTCTGAGATCCAAGGACCAAAAAAACAAAGCTCTGGGGACCAGCAGTTGATGTAATCTCTATGTCGCTGCACTCTCTTGTAGTTGACCGTGGTTCGAGTCCCGGCCCTGGTGGCTTAAACTCACACCAGGCATGTGTGTGTGCATGCCCAAGACCCCGAGAGGAGAATGGAGGAGAGTGGCCATCTGCCCAGGGGGATGATTTCTCACTTTCTGTCTCTTTGTCTCTCTCTAGCAAGGTTTTAAAACAAAAACCTCTCTAAAAACAAAACAAAACAAAGCAAAAAAAAAAAAAATGGAGCTCTGATGTCTAAGGGCAGAAGATGAAGCTGTGGTCTTTTCCACCTTTCTGTTCTATCTGGGCTCTCAAGGAGTTGAATGGTTCTTGCCCACATTGGTGAGGGTGGATCTTGTCTATTCAATCTATGACTGAGGCTAACTTAGCCAGATTGATTCTATCTTGTTTAAAATTAAAAAAACAAACCAATCAACCAAACAAATAATAACTATTTCTTTCTCCCGCTGTTACTCTGAGGTTTCTCATAGGAATTCCAAGGAGACAGACAACCAACCAGGAGTTAGAACAATGAGGGATGCTCTGCCCCAGCCACAAATGGAAACTTCTGTCTTGAAAATAAATTGTTTGATTGTACTTCTTAATTAAGACCAAAATTCTTGTCTCAAAGACAAATTATCCGAGTATGCCCCCAGCAAAAAATTAACCCAACTTATGCTTTCCTATAGATGTTTATAAACCACATAGCATCCCACTTCCCCTGTAAAAAGACATCTGTAAGGCAGTTGACCAATCAAAGTTATTCTTACAAATTTTCGTGGTGTGACCACACTGTAATAAATTCTCCTTTCCCCTTTCATTAACAATTTTGCCTCTGTGTTTTGTTGAGTAGTGAGGGTCAGACCTACATTAAGTTTCTGGACTAAAGTCATAGAGCCCCTTGTCTAGCAACAAAACTACCAATTCAAATGTAATCTTCAGAAACACCTTACACACATGTCTATAAATAATGGTTTTTAAGGTGCCTGGTATCTGTGATCATTAATTCTGGATGTCGACTTGACTAGATTAAGGGATGCCTAGAACACTGGTAAAGCATTATTCTGGGAAGATGTTTCCCGAAAAGATTAACATCTGAGTCTACGTAGACTAGGTAGGGAAGACTCACCCTCACTGTAGGCATGCAGCATCCACTTGGCCAAGGTTCACCAACTAGAAGGGAAAAATTTAAGACTGACTATAGCTAATATTGATGGAGATGAATAGTGAAAAATAGTGGTAACATTTTGAAATATTGTTTCGTAAGTTCTAATGAAGTTAAATGTATGTCTCCCTTTTGACACAAGCATTCCACTTATTTACCAGAGAGAAATAAATGTATGCCCACACAAAAATCTGTACAAGCATGATTATAGCAATTCTATTTGTAATCTACAATAGTCAAGACAGTGTGGAATTGCTGTATGAGTGACAAAGAGTTCAATAACTGTTCAATTGATTGTTTAAAAGATACAAAGTTTACTTAACGGGTAAAGTCTTTTCATTAAATAGTGCGGGAAAACCTTGACAAAAATAGTTGTAAGAGTTTGTCATTGAAAAACACTTGGATTTCCACCAAAAGAAGATAGATAAACAAATTGCCATGTAAGATGGAAAACTATTAATGGATTTTTTAAAAAATGAATAAATTTTTGTTACATATAAGATCATGGATAACTATCAAAAACATTATTTTTGAGTAAAAGAACCAAGGAGCAAAAGATAAAACATTGTATGATGTCATTTATACAGAGTGCAAAAAAACCCAAACAGGTAATATGGTACCAGAAATGAGCAAAATGGCTTAACTTCATGGGGATGGGGTTGGGATCAACAAGAAAGGCACAAAAGGTAAACTCCAGGGCTCATAAAAATGATCTATATCTCGATAGGGATGTTGGTTAAAAGAATATATATTTGCCAAAACTTTGAATTGTCCAGTTAAGGGTTTTTGCATTCACTGTATAGAATTATTCTTTTCAATGAAGTTAAATTAAATTTTAAAAATTTAATTTGGGGACATAAATTACAATGATGAAAAAAAATTAAGATTATACCAAAGCAGTCATTAAGTGGAAGAGAAAAATTTCAAACAGAATTTTCACATTGAGTTGAGGATATTTACAAAGAAGCCAAGAATGCAGCAGTAGAAAAAGGCTTACATTTCTTACCAATTTACCATGAAAACTGGTATTAATTAAGGTAAAAACACATATATTATGTATATGCCAAAACTAGGGTACTAATGATAAGATGACAAAGTGCTTATAAATATTGTGAACTCAAGGGGTTTTTAAGGTTAGTCGCTGATCAAAAGAACTTGAAATATCATGCTCACACTTGAAAGATAATTTTGAGAGGCTACTCAAATTTGACAACAGTCCTGATGTATTTCATGGCATTATTAATAAATGATGAGGAACAAAAAAACTTTCCTAAACTATCAAGAATAAAGAACAAATTCAGATCAACCTCGCTAGAGGAAAGAATTACCTTTTTCATTCTCTATAGAAGATATTACAAAATGTTTATCATATGAAAAAGCAATCAAATTGTATGTTGCCAAAAATCTAGAAAAAATTATTATAGATGTCTGTCAGTCTTTTAATTAATGGATATGTTAGGTTATTATTCTGAATTTTGTAGTGATTACAGTATAATTTAGCATTTTATAAATTGTAACAGGTTATAATTGCTCACTTTAAATAGATATTTTCTTTCCCCTAACTAATTTTACAATTATATTTTTGTGATCTTTTTTCTTAATGAGGGCACACAAAATGATGTGACTCAGTCTCAAAAAACCTGTCTCTAACCTTGCTACAAAACACTTCAAGAGGCAGTTTTACAGGCGATAACAACCCATCATTGTAATATGGCACTGCACCATCCTCATTAGAGGTGCCTCTCACCTCCCGCCTCACCTCTCCTTGCTCCTAATTCTTGCCTCCTCATCAGCTGCTCCCCTATTGCACTAGTAATTAATTTCATTTAAATCACTTGACCCTAAAGCTCAAGAATGGAATTATGGATTTCTTGCCAACTTGGCTCTTTCAAAGCACATAATCAATATTATACTTTGTTAAAATTTATCAATCAGCTCTGATGTTGTTTGCATATTGTCTCCAGGCCTCCTTAAACAGGAGTTCTATTTACAAGGAAAGGAATAAAGTTATAATATTGAATCAATATCAGCACCTATTGATAATCAATTTAATTCTTCTATGACTCCATAAATATTGTAATATGATAGGATTTCAAAAAGTTGTTAGAAAGGGGGCAGATGGTGGCACAGTGGTAAAACAAATTGCTCTTTAAGGCAAACCCATATGGGAAGGTTCCTGATTCAAGTTCAGAGGCCTCCCTGAATAAGCCTGGTATCTTCATGCCCATGATCCAGGGCTATCTGAAGGCATTGAGACCTGTTGGATGTTTCCTTTCTGTTCCTTTCTCATTCGTGGAAGAAATAAGCAAAGAAACAAACAAAAAAAAAGAGTTCATAAAAAAATAAATTAAGGTAAGAATTTATTTTGATGTCAAAAATGTTGAAATCCATTGCATAGTTCTTTCTTCATATTATACATTTTCTATAAAGTTTTGAAAACTCATCATATAAATAATAAGATTTTTGGGCCAGCGGGTGGCATGGTGGTTAAGATATTGGATTCCCACAAGGTAAAAACAGTTCCAGTCCTGGACCTGGAGGTTGTTTTCTCACTTTCTCTCTCTCTCTCTCTCTCTCTCTCTCTCTCTCTCTCTCTCTCTCTCTTTCTGTCTCTGTGGTGAGCACATATGCCCTATAACAAGTTAAATAATAATAATAAGTAAAATAAAATAAATATTTTTTAAAAAAGATTTTACAACACAGCTGCAAATAAATAAGGGAGAAAAGCACATATAACTATTCTAAATTCTTTTCCTTTCTTCTTCTGGATCTTACAAAGTTTACAGTGAAGAGTAAATGGTTAAAATCTGCAAGATGATATTGCTGCTAGTGAATCAATAGATTTAATCACAGTTGTCTTGGCTCGATTGGCAGATAAATGTAAAGATGAAGGATTGAATTATTATGTAGTTATTTAAATTGATGTTTATGTCAAAAAAGTGACAGAAAATATTCAAAATATATTAAATTTAAAAGTTGGTTACAAAATTGTTGTTATAATATTACCCTAATGTTCATTTTTCAAACTTTGTATGTTTACAGAAGTTTAGAAGGAAATAGAAGAAAATATTAACAGTGAAGAGAATGTCTAGGCATTGTGATTGCTAAGTTTCTTTCTTTATGTTTGTCCATAGTTATCATGCTTCTACAATGAACATATTTATATTATAGTAAAGAAATTTCAAAAATAATATTTATAAGGAAGTTTAAATAGCCTGGAAATTAGTATAACATCGTAAGTGAGAAAAATATATAATCCATTATTCCCCATATGCAAATATGTGTGTGAATGTATAAATGAATACCTGTATATGCAATGCATTTTAAAATTACATATTTATGTCATTTTAGTTAAAATTATTTAAAAATTTTTGCTCTAGAGCACATGTACTTCCCAGAGAGAGAGGGAGAAAGGAAGCTTCCAGTTCTGGGACTCGAACTATGGTCAACCATAAGGGAGTTTAGTGCTTTACCCACCATGCCTCCTGCTAGTTCCTGCAATGAATTATATTTAAATGTTTTAGGATATATATAAACTAACATTAACAAATGGAAAGGTCAGAGGGCAAGTTAACAAAAATATAACAAAAGATCTTTCTAGGAATTGAACATATGAGTGATTTTTCTTATCTATACTTTTTATATTAAATATTTTGAGAATTATATCATTTTTTTGTTATATCCTCTTAAATTATCCTTTTTAATGAGGAAAAAGAGAGGCCAGGCAGGTGGCATGGTGCTAATGCTGTTGTCTCCCACGTGGCCTGCAACAGTTTGAGGCCCAGACCTGGAGGCTTACTTTCTCAAAAATTAGGAATAAGAAAGGAGGAAAAAAAAAAGAGAAACAGTATCAGAAAACAATTTTTTTAAGAGAGATTCTTGCTATAGGTTATGTGAGCTTGTCAGAGAGACAGAGAGACAGAAAGCAAGAAATTCTCCTCAGGGGGAATGGCCACACCACAATTCCTTCTCCTTCATTCTCCTCTCAGGACTTTGGGCACACACGCACACACACACACACACACACACACACACACACATGCCTTGCATGAGTTTTAAGCCCCCAGGTCTGGGACTCAAATAGCCGTGGAGACCAGCAATGTAACCATTACACCATCTGCTGGTCCCTAACAATTTGTTTAACAACAATAATAATCCCTATCAATACTGCATAAAGCCAGATCTTTTCTACCTCAGAGTTGTATTTCTTTCAAATATTTCCTAAGTCTCTCCCCCGCCCTGTCTCATTCAGAGAGTGTAAAAAGAAATTCTAGGGTGCAGATTTGAACATCTGGGGAATAACAAGATGAGTAAAGAGAAGTAAGACTGCAGCGTGAAAAGAAAGGACATGGGTAAACAGAGGCAAAGGTGTGCAAATACCTGCATCAGGTCAGCAAGCTTGGGAGTGTACTGGTTTGAATTTTAGCTGTAGAAGGTGCTTTCAGGACTCCATTGCACACACATGATGTGAACAGACATTTCAAGAAGCCATTATCAACTCAGTCAACAGAACCAACAAAGACTGAAACACCCCCCCACACACACCCCCACGAGGCCAGGAATTATGAATCTAGACTCCGCAGCATACAGAAGCTGGAACACAGAGAAGACGAATAATGCAAACTATTTACAGGGGAGAAGTGATGGGAGGGGATGAGGTTGTCAGATTTTTTAGGCACAATTAAAATTATACCAATAATGTTGCAATGATGGTGTCAGCTGTTAAATGAAGATGCCTGCTCTTGAAATGTTTGATTTTAAATGACCCCTATATTGTACTTATCCAGTTATTCCTGGTTAAATATATTCAAATTTGATAAATGCAAAAAAGTACAGTTCTTCAAAGAAATATTTGATCCCAGCAGACTTTAAGAACGATGATTAAAGTGCCAGGGGCCGGCAGGTGGTGTGGTTAAGGGCGCTGGATTCCCACGTGGCTCACCGTGGTTTGAGTCCTAGACCTGGTGGCTTGCTTTCTCACTTTCTCTCTCTCTCTCTCTTATTTTATTCCTCTATGGTTAAATTAAAATAAATAAATAAATAAATTTAAATAAAATAATTATTTAAAAAAAATGTAAATGCCCAAGTAAAGATATATTCTCTCTTATTAAATCCACCTATAAACCAACCTCTCCAGTATGGAGAGAAATTTGGGTAAGCACAGATGCATATTTACAGTGTTTAAAAAGAATATATAGGGTCAGCAGGTAGCATGGATGTTAAGTTGCTAGATCCCTCATGGTAAGCTGTACAGTTTGAATCCTGGTGGCTTAGAAATCATGCCAGGCAAGGGACCAGCAGTTAGCGTAATGGCTATGTCGCTGGACTCCCATGTAGTCAACTGCAGTTCGAGTCCTGGACCTGGCAGCTTAAACTCACGCCAGGTGCGTGTGCATGCATGCCCAAGATCCTGAGAGGAGAATGGAGGAGAAGGGATTGCGGCATGGCCATCCCCCCTGGGGGGTGATTTCTCACTGTCTGTCTCTCTATCTCTCTCTGTCTTTCTGGCGAGTGCACGCACCCAAAGGCAAAAACCTCTCCAAAAAAAAGGAAATCATGCCAAGGCGCATGTGCATGGGGATTGCAGTGTGTTCATTTCCCTTGGGGAATGATTTCTCACTTTCCCTCTTTTACCTCTCTCTCTGCCTCTCTCTGGTGAGTTCACATGTCCTATAGCCAAAAAGAAAGTAATATATAACATATATGTATTTAAAATATTTAAATATATATCTATATATTACATATATATAATGTACATACATATAAAATGTATATATTATATATGCTCCAGGCAATGGTGCAGGGTAGGGCAACTGTACCTCACATGGGAAAGGTCCCGGGGTTTTTTCCTGGGACACACTTGGGTGTGCCAGGTGCACAGGTGCCCACGACCCAGAGCTGACTGAGGCTGAGGGTGCGATGATGGCATCCAGATGCTGTCTCTATCTTTCTCACTCTCTTTCTAAGATTTTATCAGATGGCGTGTGTACTCGCCAGGAAAGAGAGAGACAGAGACAAAGTAAGACAGCATGCCCCACAGGGTCTGGTCACACCACCATCTCTGCTGCTTCATTTCTCACTCCTTTAGTGATTTGAGGCAGGCACACATGAACACCCCATGTTTTGCAAGTCTCCAAGTCTGGACGTCTTACCATACAGTTGGCCATGCATTGCAGGACTCAGTGGTCTTCAACACCACGCTGCCGGCTGGCTCTGTCTGTTTCTCTTTTTATCGATATCTCTGCTTATCTCTCACTCCTGGAAAATATAAAGAAATAAAATCTTTCAAAAAGTATATCTTCTCTGGGGAACCAGCAGTTAGTGTAATAGCTATGTCACTGGACTCCCACATAGTCGACCGCAGTTCATGTCCTGGACCCGGTGGCTTAAAACTCACGCCGGGTGCGTGTGCATGCATGCTCAAGATCCCGAGAGGAGAATGG
The DNA here is from genome assembly GCF_000334495.1 of Tupaia belangeri chinensis. Taxonomy (NCBI): domain Eukaryota; kingdom Metazoa; phylum Chordata; class Mammalia; order Scandentia; family Tupaiidae; genus Tupaia; species Tupaia belangeri. Next base: position 1,637,880 of record NW_006159649.1, read on the forward strand.
AGGAGAAGGGATTGCAGCGTGACCATCCCCCCTGGGGGGTGAGCTCCTGCTTTCTGTCTCTATGTCTCTCTCTCTGTCTGTCTGGTGAGCACACGCGTCCTATAGTGAAAAAAAAAAAAGTATATCTTCTCTGTTTGAGAAGACTTAAAAATTCATAGGAAGATGAAATTAAAGTACAAGTTTACATTGGTGCAAAGTAATTTGAAATGCAAGCTCAGTTTTTTCCTAATACGCATTTTCCACAAACTTGTAAAAGCCCTCCCTCATGTGTTTGTGTGTGTGTGTGTGTGTGTGTGTGTGTGTGTGTGCATATGTGTGTGTGGTAAATAGAATGTTTAAGCTTCCTAACACAAAACAAAAAGTGAGGTGAGTCAACATTATCCTCTGAATAAGACTTCTTAATATTTACTGATCTCTGTGTACTTTGCACATAATTGGTGCCAAAGTATTTATTTTATCTAAATTTAACTATGAAGGTCATATATTGTGAAATTACCAAAAGGGTACAAGAAAAGTTTTCAGCTGTATTTCTTCTCTCTCTTTTATTTATTTATTTATTTTTTTTTTGAAAGGTTTTCCTATAGGGCGCATGCGCTCGCCATAAAGACAGGCAGAGACAGAGACAGAAAGCGAGAAATCACCCCCCCAGGGGGGATGGCCATGCTGCAATCCCTTCTCCTCCGTTCTCCTCCATTCTCCTCTTGGGATCTTGGGCACGCATGCACATGTGCACGGCGTGAGTTTAAGCCTCCGATCCGGGACTTGAACCACAGTCGTGAGAGTCCAGCGACATAGCCATTACACTAACTGCTGGTCCCCAGCTGCATTTCTTCTCTAAACCAGGACAATTCCTCAGTGCTAAACCCCAGGGGACTGTTCAAGTGCCCCCTTTTCAGAAGAGGCTCCCATCAGCAGGGCCAAGATCATTGTAATTGTTGAAACTGGGCACTAGTCCATAGAGGAAGTAGGAATTAGACCAAAATCACCATTACCTTGCAGACAGTAATAACTTTTGATCATTTCTAACTTATCATGTGAAGCAGCAATTCACTTCTGAAACCCCATCTTAAAAAAATATTAACCATTTACCTTATTCAAAACATGAGCCCAATCTCTCTTTACATCTGCTGTTGACATTAATATATATGATTATTTCAAGGAAGTTTGAAAGATTTTAT
>NW_006159649.1:1639295-1651903 GCF_000334495.1 Tupaia belangeri chinensis
GAAAGAATTCATGCCTTTTGGGTAGATTATAGTTATTTTTATTTTTTTTTCATAACAGATGATCTCATATAGCATAATCTCTGATTACCAATTGAGGAGATAGCAAAAATGGGATTAGAAAAAAAACATACAATGAGTATGGCAAATAATATTTACTATATGGATATAGTCAGGAGGATATGCGTATGTCAAAATGATCGATAGTCTAGACTAGGTCATTATTTGGACACTTTGTGATTGTTAGAAGGAACACCACTTCATTCTTTTTATGAAGTTAACTCTGCAACTAAATATTCTAATTTCTGATCCTTGAAACTAAAATTTAGAAGTCTGATAAAGAAAAAATAAATATTATCCTGCTGCAAGCAGATATTAGGTTATGTGAATGGTTGATAATCAATAACATATTGGAACTATGGTAAAGATCATTGCTTTATTCCAAGTATGGATTTCCATGTCCTGGAAAAGGAATTTTTTAAAAAGTTTTGTTATTTTAATTTTGCTACAAAACATTTGCAAACCGCCATCTAAAGAGCATAATAATGATAATATTTACCTTTCATTGAATGGATATTATTTTGCTAACTTTATTAATCTCACCTATGTCCTGCCAGGTATTTTCTTTTAATATTATAAGCCATAACCATAAATGTACAGTAAGAGGTAAGATCCTGATTTCATTACGAGGTGACTTATTTTCCTTTTCCTCTTTGTGTGTGTGTTGTCCAAATTCACATCTGTTTTACTATAGCAAACTGCCTCACTCAAAGGACAAATATGATGCACATCTTTCTTGGGATTTTTAATCTCTTCTCTATAATTCACATAAGAGAGGCCCACCATGAGAGAATGTGTCAGCTTCTTGCTATTTGTTATGCTGTTATTCTAGATCGTAATGGACTATTCTAATCAATATTACATTTATTTACTCACTCAGTTCTTTCCATCCATTCACTTATTCATTAAATTCAATAGTCGAACTACCATTATCATGGTATTTATAATTCTTACCTTCACAGAAATTATACGCTAAGATTATACATAAATTTTTGAAAAGACTGGTACAACACCATAAGCACTGTGATCAAAGTATTTGAGAATTGAGTAACCTAGGAAGATTTCCGGAGGTAATTGAGACTTGACAATGAATGGATTTGGTACGTACCTTAGGCAGAAAAAAGGAAAAAGTCTCATGCAGTGTGTTTCTCTGTCAGGCATAGCCTTTCTCAATTAGCTTCTTGAGTATCCCATGCTCAAAAAATCTGTTACTCTACCGAGTCTTTTGGTGCTCTGAATTGATTAACCATCACGGAGTAATTGGTAATCTCATTGATGTAATTAAATGTTCCCTTGTAAGTATACAGATTTACACAGAGGCCACATTTTAATACAACAGAATCTCTAGAATATACAAGAATGGATGAAAATTTGAGTATGCTGGTGTTTCTGGCCTGCTTGTATTTGTCAGAAGTAGGAAAGAACCACATGATACCCTGTTTTATAACACTGTGCATCTCTGAAATATATATTATATGAATACCATTCTCTAGATAAGAATGTGTACAGGGTCAAAAATAATAGAGGCATAAAGTCAGGAGGAATTTTAATTCCTAGTTCTCAAGAAATCCATTAAGCTATATGGCTTCCCACAACCATGATTCCACCAATCAATTACAGTAATAGTCTAAAGGAAACAATCAAACCACAACATTAAAGTAACAAATAAGTGTTTCTGCTTAAGGGAATGAAATGAGCAATTTAAAAAAATATAGACTCCTAGATATGAAAGTATGTGTCTTGTAGAGTTTTTTGGTGGTATTTTCCAAATATGAAAATGTGCACATTTCTCCGAAGATAACAACATATTGGAGTGTTAATAGATTCATGTGTAGTAAAAAAAGATAGCTACATGGTAGATTAAATAATGCAATTTTTATTCCAAGCATCATGTCAGATGCCAGCCAATGTCCTAAAGTGCCTGAACCCCAAGAATATGAACTCAGTGGCCTGTGAGTGAAGCAAAAGTAGGTCACGTACCTGGAAAAGACTGAAAACTACAATATAAAACAAACTTGGAAAAACAGGCAAGTCTCTAGTAATGAGAGGTCTTCTCAGACATAGTCCTCATTTTACGAGTCAAACGTCAGTATCGCCTCATCTGTGTTTTCAGTAAATCACTCAGCTCCTTGTCAGGTTTGCAGAGGGACAAGTGAGGAAATGAGACTAGCGAAGAGTCTATTGCCCCTAGAAGGTATTGGTATCTCAGACTAACATAGCTCTGAGAAAATGGAGGAGAAAACAATTTCCAACGAGATTTACAGACCTGACAGATTTTCCTAGATGATGGACAGCAAGCAAAAGAAAAAGGGAAGAGAACGTAAGGAACTGAGTAGCCAATTAGGTGATAATATCGTTTACTCGGTTTGAAAAGACATGGTACAAGCACACTTGGAACGATCAAGAGTTGCCTTTTTATTATTTAAATTCTGAAGTGTCTATTAGACATCTGAGACCAGGTTGATTGATATGGAATCTGGAGATGCAAACTGAAAATATCTGGATGTGTTCTCTTGGGGCTGAGGTACCCTGGGGAGGATGTATAGTGAGGATCAAAGGCAGGCACTACATTATGGATACCTTCCAATACATTATAACACAATCAACAAACAAAGACAGGGAACAGCCAACCAAGCTCCGGATAGGGAGGAGACTGAAAAGTCACAATCACCAAGAACCCCAAGAATTCAGGAGTCATCAACTCTGTTGAATATTGCTGAAAAGCCAGGTATGATGGGGCATTAAGTGAGCCTTGAATTTGACATTAAAGGAATTTAATGGTAAGTTAATATGCAATTTTGGTGGCACTCTACGGACATGATCTGGAGTGGAATTGGAAGATGAGTGACTTTTGAAGACAGGGAGGTAGTGACTTTACAATTCTTGAAAAAGTGTGCTGTGAAAAACAGCAGAGAAATGGAAAGGTAGCTGAAGAATCGTTGTGGGTGAAGAGGCTTTCATGGTTTTATATGATTATCGTTTTTTGTACACATTAAAGTTGAAAGAACATGATACTCAAACATGCTTGTATACTAATGATAATCATACAGGAGACATAAAAACAATGGAGATTCGGTGATTTAGGTGAGTAAGAGAATAATTGCTACTATGAGGTCCTTAATAAGAACAAGAGGAAAGGATTCAGAACACAAAGCAATATGTTGGTTCAGAATAGAACTAGGAACTTTTTTTTTCTATTGAAAAAAGCAGAAAGAACAAAGCATGGTCCAGTTGCAGGATACAGGTATTTTGTCTAATAGTTTCTAAATTTAACAAATTCTGAGGTGACAGGAATGGAGTGAGGTGGAGCAGAGAGATCTCGTGTGGGCAGAGGTGGCTGACTGAATTGCAAAGGCCAAGGGAAAAATGAAAATACAAAGCCTGTGTTGAAGATGCAGAGAAAAGTATTGCAAGTGCTAAATATAAACATTTCCTTCTGCTTTTTCTCAACTTGCCATCAAATGTTTCTTTCTTTATTGTCATTTAGTATTGCTCTAAACAAAGGAAATTCGCACTCTTAAATTGGTAACATAAATTTAACCATTCACCTTATGTTACTCAATTACAACCTTGTTTTTTTGTTGTTGGGTTTTTTTTTTTTTTTCATTGTTGTTGTTTTTAATTTGCCAGAGGGCATGTGTGCTCATTGAGAAGGGACGGGAATCTGAGAAACATCTCTCTCCTCTCATCGGGGATGGTCACACCACAATCCTTTTGGCATTTTCCTTCTTTTGAGATTTTGGGCATGCATGCACACATGCCCTGTATGTTTTCCAAGCCAATGGGTCCAGGCCTTGATCCAGGTAGTCAGCCATGTGGGATGCAGCTTCCTTAACTACTAAACAACCAGAAGGCCCACAATTGCAGTTTTAATTAGAAATATATGCCCATGAACTCATTTAGAAAAATACTCAAATTACACAATTTGTATTGCACAGCTAATCTTCAGAGGGTGTCTCAAGTTGGCTCAAACAGACAATGCATGTTAGACTCAGAAAAGTTGGAAGGTAGAAGAGGAGGCCCTGCTAGGCTTGGAACCTACTTGGGGAGTATTCCCAATGGAACTAGAATACCCACTATGCACTGCAGACTTGTATATGTACCTGAACACTCCATCCTGTGACTTGGGGCATGCTGGGCTCCCTTTCTTGCTAGCTGCTAGACAAATATACTGAACCCTGGCTGGGGCTGGCTTTGCCTCCTCTTCCCATATACTGCTGCCACAGCCATGGTGAATGGGCCATATCCAGAGTCAAATTCCTGGACATGCCATGATACACTCAGTACCTGAATCAGAGGCTATCAGGGGTTTCTCTCACTCACACATGGTCTGTATCTGATCTACATTCATAGGCAACTGCCAGCTTAGGGTAGAAACGCTGTCAGCATATCCCATCTCAGGGAAGGAGGGCAACAGTGAATAAAGGCCCCATTCAAGGAACACAATCCAGTCTCTGCTCCACACAGAGTGTACAGGGGGAGAATGGGCAGGGTATGAGATGTCAGGGACAGTAGATGGTCTAGATCCCTAGAAGGCAATAAGTTCCCCAGATGCAAGATCATGCAAAGCCAAGACTCCAAGTGTCAGCAACTATTCTATTATTCCATGGGGTATCACTTACCACACGTAAGTTCTAAGATAACATTAAGAATTTCAAGGCAACAACCACAGATGACCAAAGACTACTAAACAACAGTGTGGGAGGAAGATGAGGAGATGTTGAACCTAAGACTGTATGAGCCCACATTGGTTGTACCCTCATGGAGATGATCATATATACAAGGGCTTGAAAGGGATCACTAAGCTAGTTGCAGGGTATGCTAGCTTAATTTTTGTGAAAGCAAATCATTATCATAGTTTAATTGGGAGATATTTCTCCATAAATCTCTCACAATCCTGCCTATCTCAAAATGGTGTGAGCAGAGGCATTGACTGCCTTTAGTTTCAGACTATTTTTTCAAGGGTATTTGTATAGTAAACAGCCTCGGAAAGTAGAGTTAGGGTCTTCATCAGAAGCAAAGAGGGAGAATACTTCTTACACGTTGTAAAATATTCAAGTTCCCTAAGCTCGGGCTTTTTATCCCCTGTAAGCAGTTCACTATGTGCACAGCTGTCATCTAACTCCCTTCTTGTCCCACTGTCAAAATTGCGGCTTAGATACTTAGAAAAAAAATGCTGTTACTCTGGCTACTAGTCAGACTATCACTCGTCTCTGACCCAAGAATTTTATATCTTGTACAAGCATCCATCAAATATGGCAGGTTAACTTGTTAACCTGCAAGAAAGGCAAAAATAGAGTTCTTGATACTTTTGCTTTACTTCTGTACTCTAATCAAGACTTTCCAGGAATAATTGAATTTGCAAATTATACTCTAAAATTTAGGTCATTATCATTCTCCTTTGAGCAGATCCAGTAAATGCAGGCACACTGTCTGGGAAAATAAGCATTTGGCTTCTAAAACAGTGTTTCACAAAGTGTCTCATAACTGATAATGCTTACACACACGTACGGTCACCCATGGTGATGTAATTCAAAGTAAAGTTGCTTCACTACAAACATTCAAAGATATTTGAATGAAGAAATTTGAAAATATTTTCTTTATATACTCTATGAATAATAATTTTGAGTATATATGTGTAGTGATATGTGTGTATATACATTTGTAAATTAATTAAAGCTTTGTATTGTAATGTATGGTATAAAATAAACAAAAATAAAAATACATAAAATGGCTATAAAAACATGCATACAAGAACTTCTCCATATCTTCTTCCTACCTACTACTGTACCAGCCGTGTACCCTCTGATATGTGCACACCCTATTTGGAGACCATTGCTTTAACTGATGTACCTTACAAACCTATAAAGGGTTAGATGTGCCTAATTCCACTAACACATGAATGCATTTTTGTTTTTGTTTCCCCAAGGAATCTTCTAAAAAGAGTATTTTCTAGAATGTACCTGCAATAGACTAAATGCGACCCCACAAAAGTCATATCTTGAAACCTAATATTCAGAGTGATAGTACGTGGAGATGATCAGGTCATGAAAGTTTAGCCCCAAGAATGAGTTCAGTGGTCTAATGAAAAAATACCCAGAAGACCTCCCTTGGCTCTTCTGCCATGTGAGAACAAAACAAGATGGCCACGAACCTGAAAGTAGGCCATCGCCAGACACAAAATCTACTAGTACCTTAATCTTGTACTTGCCAATGTCCTGAACTGTGAAACATAAATTTCTAATGTTTGTAAGCCACTTCCTCTGTTATTATAGAGTCACAAACAAAATGACACAGATTTATTAGAAATATTTTGAACATTATCTTTAAAATTCAGTATTTTGAAATTTTTAAAGTTTTTTACTAACTGTCAAGAACTATGGAGTATGAGCTAAATTTTTTTGATATGTAAAGTAAATGTTTGTGGAAAAAATGTAAAAATAAATTAGTTAATGAAAAAAAATTCAAATGCAAATAAAAAACTGAAATAATGTTACATGCTAGATAGACAAAGGAGAACTGTAATGTTAAATAAGCTCTGGGGCCAGGCAGTGGCACAGTTCTATATATAAGTTAATCAGTCTATAGTGGTCTATTATAGTAGCCTAAACAAACTTAAACGGTACCTTAAAAATTCTTGTTCAAGTTTCCAGGGGCTTCTAATTGATCTCCCAGAACAATTTCCTTTATTTGGGTTTACATGAATTTACTCAGCAATGCAGTTTCTCTTTATTTCATCTAATCTTCAAAACATCATTGGTTTGTTTATTTGCTTACCTCGTCTGTGACTGTGAGAGACAGAGATAGAGAGACTAAGAGACAGCACTACCAAAATGGTCCTGATACCAGAATCCACTCCCAATCTCAGCGAGCCACAGATCATGGTCACGTGTGTGTCCAGGGTACTCAAGAAGGTTTCCAGACACAGACCTAGAACCTCCTATGAGGGCTAGTCTCACAAAACAGTTCACTTTACCACTGTGCCACTGCCTGGCCCCAGAGCTTATTTTTACATTACAGTTCTCCTTTGTCTATCTAGCATAAAACATTATTTCAGTTTTTTTATTTGCATTTGAATTGGTTTTTTATTAATTAATTTAGTTTTACATTTTTTTCCACAAACATTTACTTTGCATATCAAAAAATTTTAGCTCATACTCCATAGTTCTCGACAGTTGATAAAGAGCTTTCAAAATTCAGGAACCAGCAGTTAGCGTAATGGCTATGTCGCTGGACTCCCACGTAGTCGACCGCGGTTCGTGTCCCGGACCCGGTGGCTTAAAACTCACGCCGGGCGCATGTGCGTGCGTGCCCAAGATCCCGAGAGGAGAATGGAGGAGAAGGGATTGCGGCGTGACCATCCCCCCTGGGCGGGGTGATTTCTCGCTTTCTGTCTCTATGTCTCTCTCTGTCTGTCTGGCGAGCGCACGTGCCCTACAGTGAAAATCTCTCCAAAAAAAAAGAGCTTTCAAAATTTCAAAATACTGAGTTTTAAAAATAATGTTCAAAATATTTTTAATAAATCTGTATAATTTTGTTTGTGACTCTATAACAACAGAGGAAGTATGGTTTTAAATATTTTTGAGAACATATTTACATTATCAACTACTCAAATTGTTGAAAAGCAAAAGCCCACCACACAAGCACACATAAACCTTCTCAATGCAGCCCTGCCTACCAAGTATTCTGTGACATACCATCTTCCAGCAAAGATCAGTCTCTTTTTCTTCCTTCAAAGTCTTTCTTCAAGATAATCCTCTGGTGTGGTTGAATTAGTTTTAAATGCCATACAGATGTAGTGGGATGCTTTGGCCTTAGAGAGGCATAATTTCTTCAGAATGATCAGATATTTTTGGCCCGAAATAAGTAGATGATAGCTTGCTTCAGCTGGACCTTACCAAGTTGTTATGCAAGATAAGAGAATCAGTAATGCCCTTTCCCTCTATTGTTATAAGATTACAGTGCCAAAATACATGATTCCTAGATTATTTAGATTTTGACATTCATCTGGGATTTGGCTTCAGCCTACAGACAAGTTGTTGGCTGATGCAATAATTAAAGAATAAAAGAACAATTCATTATCTCTTTTTCTTCACTACCCCTCTTAGCTAGAAATTTATGTTTTTCAAAGAGATTAAAAATTTTAGATGTATATTAGATATCCTACTGGATTTTAAATTAGCTGTCAAACCAAAAAAAAAAAAATTAAATGTTTCTGAGTCTTATAATGAAATAATATTGAAACCTTATAATATTTAATTTTGCAGAATACATAACTAAATCATTCACCCAGCATAAATTTGCATTGTTTCTGTAATCCAGTGAAATGAGGACAAGACAAAGAAATACATAAACAACAGAATTAGTGCCTTCTTTTACTTGATACACTTCGAATGTTAGCCAGAAAAGGGAGGCATTTTATAAGGTGTTGTGCCAGCTGGAATTGTATTGCCATTCACTCTGTTCCCACCGGAGAGTGTGGATGAGACAGTAATTGATTTCTTCCAAGAGGAACCATCACCCGTGACTCTCACTGTTCTTATACATCATTAGTCAAACAAAGAAAGTGTCCTAATGGGGTTTTAGAGTCTCTTGAACCTAAAAAATGTATTTCCACCTCTTTTAATGATTAATTTCCACAATTGTAGTGACACATCATGTTTTTGTTATTCTCAACTAATTGATGGAGACAGATACAGCAGGAAGTAATATTGAACCAAATCAAAATTAAAAGCCTAGCAAATAAGATATCCCAAATGAAGTATTTTACCACAGGTATAGGTAGGCTTGTGGTGTGGGCATAACAATGTAATTTAAGTACCTTACAGAGGGGGATCTATTGGAAAAATGTTAAAGTTAGATATTTAAATATCTAGTGACTCACATGCTGCAATAATGCAATTCCAAACAGCAGCATTAATACCTCCGATGGGGCGTCTGAAAGGTGACCCTGCCAATAAGAATACTGTTGGAACAGCAGACAGGAAAGTGGATTTAAAAATGGTCGACAGTGAGAATTTTTAGTCCACATCCAAAGTTCTGTCCTGAACTCTTAGGCGCTAAAAGGTATGTTTGGTACATCTTAATTTATCCTAACACTTTTACTGGAACACTGTGGTAAACAACTGAAAAGAATCAGAACAGAGAATATGAGGATAAAAATTCAGTCTCACGTTCAAATAAATGATGGACTTATATTAGGTTCAAATACTTCCTGTTAACCCCAGTAGCACTTCAGAAAGTGGACTGTGAAATCTTACCATCATATTAACATTCTTCCTGTGTGTGTATGTTATTTATTTATTTATTTATTTATTATTTTCAGGAAGGAAGAAAAGTGTGCTATTTATTGCCCTCCCAAAATCACAAATTATTAAAAAAGAATCTCTGGAAGTAAATCCAAACACTTTTACATTTAACAAGTTCCTCTAATGCATGCTAACTTCTGAGAATCCTTAGAGACATTCATATATAGCACATTAGTGACTTCCCTGGATAGAAGTTTATAAATTTTTTAAAGGTTTTTGTCACAGTAGATATGCATTGAGATAATTCTATCTCATGCTAAAGCCAATGTCTTTTTTTAATTTTTTATTATCATCATAATCTTCTTTATATTACATTGGATTACATATAACTTTACAGTGTATTACATTGTTTTTTCAAAAGGGAATGCCATGCATGTAAGTGTATGTTATTTATTTTTGTTTTCTTTTTCTAAATCATGTTTCTGTTGGAACAGTTATAATTTTCTTTCTCAGGTTGCCATTACACTCCAACTTTGGACAGACTTAGTCTAGGATGAAAAATCATGTTCAGCAGAGGCACTTGTCCATAAGTTACGAAGGCAGGGGAAGAAGCCAGTTGTCAGTTGAACAGTAGGGCTCCTTCTATCCCCAGGTATTGATAGCGTAACTAACACCTTAAAGGATTAAGGTTCTATTTCTTGAAGTGTAGAACACAAGCTGTCCTCTTTTTTTTTTTTTCCTTCATACAACTAAGGTGGTAGCTAAATTAATAATTTGATCGCAAGGTATGAAGTTTATTAATAGCACAGAAGAGACAAATAAGCAGAGATTACCAAACTGTGCTAATGGTAGCTAGCAGTAAAGATTAAAACCACCTCCTCTGCACAACTAATTTCAGTGCTGAACATTTGGAGACAGAAGTTACTAATAACAAGTTTTCTCAGTTCTCCCAGAGTGAGAAGCTTCCAAAGCCATGTGAATACTGTGGAAGAGATGAGGGCAGAAGTCAAGGCAAGGAGCCCGTGATTAAACTGACATGACGACTCACAAGCTACAATAATGCAATTCCAAACAGCAGCATTAATAGCCCGGGTGGGGCATCCAAGAGGTAATTCTGCCAATAAGAATACCCAATAGCCTGATTTAAGTTTCCAAATGCGTTTTTTTTTTTTTTTGGAGAGGTTTTTTTGTTTGTTTTTTTTCTCTAGGGCGCATGCGCTCGCCAGACAGAGACAGAAAGTGAGAAATCACCCCCCAGGGGGGATGGCCACACCACAATCCCTTCTCCTCCGTTCTCCTCTCGGGATCTTGGTCACACACACACACATGCCTGGCGTGAGTTCTAAGCCACCAAGTCCGGGATGCGAACCGCGATCGACTATGTGGGAAGCCAGCAACATAGCCATTAAGCTAACTGCTGGTTCCCTCCAAATGCGTTCTTATCGCACCAGAGTGGATCTCTCCCTTTACTGCACCCAGTAACCACAAACAAAAGTTCCTTCCATAGTTCTAGAACATGCTCATGAATGTAGCTCTTAAGTTTGACATTAGCACCATGTTTCCTTATTTGAAAGGGCATTTGAGTAGCCCAAACGGGTCATTATTAATACAGGGTGACCATGTGAGCTAGGCATTTCTAACTTTATGTTTCACCTCAGCGTAACTACTTTTCTGCTGATGAATTAAATAGCAAACTGTTGTTTCAGGTTGTGTTGAAAGGTTGTGCCCTAGAGAGGAATTTCAGAATCACCTTAGTCGACAGAGCTGCATTTCCCAGCCTACATTTGACTGAATGTGATCTGTCCACAAAGTGCTTTGAAAAGAAGACGGTAGGTGATATTTAATAACTAAATAGACAGAGTTATATTGGAGCACTTAGGGCGGGAAACAGAAGAAACATTATGGCCATTTATTGATACTGCCATCAGGCTTTTCTAAAAAATCCTTATATATAAAATATGTTGTCAATAAGAGTGGATTTAATTACTCATTGTTATTAACATAAGCAAAAACCAATCACTTGTGAGAAGATCATTTTAAAATATTATTTTGTCATCAAGTTTTGCATCAGTAGTGTCCTCACTCATTAATTTCTCTTTTTCACATTATTTTTATGGCATTTTAGTCTTTGATATTAATATCTTTAAAGCACCTGATTATTTCCTTTTAAACACATTTAAATTGTCTCCAGTCATACTGATAATGTCAAAAAAAAAAAAAAAAAAAACAGAAAAACCCTCCTGTTGAAGCCAGTCAACCCACAGAAGTATTAAACATAATACATTGTTATGTTAAACTTTTCTGTAATGATATTAAGATATGATCAAAATTAATATTACAGCTCAGTATCCCATGAAATACTGATGTAAAAAGCATGCACAAAAAATACAAACTTATATTCATGTATACACAAAAATTATAAAATAAAGTATATCATACCTTAAAAGAATAATAGATAAGGATTAGTAGTTGAAGTAATGGCTATGTTGCTGGACTCCCATGTAGTCGACACGGTTTGAGTCCCGGACCCGGTGTCAAACTCATAATGGGCGCAGGTGGGTGCGTGCCCAAGATCCCGAGAGGAGACTGGAGGAGAAGAGATTGTGGCCATCCCTCCGGGGGGTGATTTTCTGCTTTCTGTCACTCTGTCTCTCTCTGTCTTTCTGGTGAGCGCACGCACCCTATAGCAAAAACCTCTCAACAAAAGAAAAGAAAAAGAATAAAAAATAAAAATAAGAGCAATTAATCTTAGCAAAGTAAAGATAGTGCAATGCTGAGAATATGATAAAGATCTGAATACTCAGGCACTCGCACATGTAATCCAAAGGGGCAATGTTTGATACCAGCCATATGCTAGTATCAAAATTTGACATATGTGTGATGTTTTTAGCTAGTAATACCATTATTAGGCATTTATCTGATGGAAAGACTGAAATAAAAATATGGATTAATATACACTAATATACAAATAGACTACTGATTGTGGCATTTTATGTAATAATTATAATCTGGAAAATAAAACCTAATTATCCATAAATAAGAAGATTATTACACTATTTATAGAAAAATACTTCACTAGGCAGAAGTTTAAAATGTGAATTAAATAAATGCTCAATATCTCTAAGATGGATTCACTAAGGAAAACAAAGAAATGTTATAAACCAGTAAGAAGTAAGTCAGTGCTTGATACTGTCTGTAGAAAAGTTGTATTTGCTCTTTCCTGAACACTTAAAAATGTAAGGATACACAAAAAAACACTAAAGCCATTACGGTAATTAACATTTATGAACAAGATAGGGAAAG